>NW_004443938.1:12945474-13001443 GCF_000243295.1 Trichechus manatus latirostris | reverse complement strand
GGGCCATGATTCCCAGTATTGTGTGGTTGTCCTCCATTTTGTGATTGTAATTTTATGTTAAAGAGGATTAGGGTGGGATTGTAACACCCTTACCAAGGTCACATCCCTGATCCAATGTAAAGGGAGTTTCCTTGGGGTGTGGCCTGCACCACCTTTTATCTTATAAGAGATAAAAGGAAAGGGAATCCAGTGGAGAGTTGGGAGGACCTCATGCCTCCAAGAGAGCAGTGCCCAGAGCAGAGTGCGTCCTTTGGATCTGAGGTTCCTGCGCTGAGATGCTCCCGGACCAGGGGAGGATTGATGCATCATGGGGACCTTCATTCAGAGCTGACGGAGAGAGAAAGCCTTCTTCTGGAGCTGATGCTTTGAATTTAGACTTATAGCCCACTGCACTGTGAGAGAATAAATCTCTCTTTGTTGAAAGCCATCCACTTGTGGCACTTCTGTTGTGGCAGCACTGGATGACTAAGACAGGAATTAAACAGAGATGCGGATAGGGCAGGTCATAAGAATGAAAACCAACACTTGGCCAGCAACTCTGTGCTGGTACTTTAAAAACCAGTTGCTGTCGAGTTGACTGACTCATGGTGACCCCGTGTATGTCAGAGTAGAACTGTGCTCCACAGGGTTTTCAGTGGCTGGTCTTTCAGTAGATCCCCAGGCCTTTCTTCCAGGGCATCTCTGGGTGGGCTCGAACCTCCAAACTTTCAGTTAGCAGCTGAGCATGTTAACCATTTGCAGCACTAGGGACTCCAGTCATGGGACAGGAGGGTGGAAAAAGAGTGTATTCCTCAGATTGCAGGCTGGGAGCAATTACTGTAATTTCCTCAATCTTTCAACAAGGACAATGGAGAGAGCCAAAGACGTGTTCTGGTCCCATCTCTGCCCCTGAATGATTTTAGGCAAATCCTTTAAACTTTCTGCAGACCAGTTTCTGCCCAGCCCAGCCCACAAGCCAATTGGAAGACCACAGGGATAGTGTGTTAGGGGTGTCATCAAGGCACGGGGAGCCTTGGCCCGATGCTCTACTAGGGACTGTGCACAGCCCTTGCCCTGTGATTGCTTTAGAATTAATGACAGAAACAAGCTAGACAAAAAGTCCATTTAGGTGGTGATTTAAAAACACAAATAATTTAATTAGATTTGAGTGTTTTGAGATTTCTTCCTCCATGTGAGTGGAAGGGCTTATGCAGAAAATTGTTGTTGCACTCTGGAGTGACGCTGGCCCGTGGTTTGAATCTCACCTCCACCGCTCAACAGCATCGTGAGTCTGGGTGAATCTCTTGAGCTCTCTGAGGTTAAGCTTTCCCATTTGTAAAATGGAGGCAGCACACAGAGACTTACTGTGAGGATTAAATTAGACCAAGTATGTCAAGTGCCTGCTATAGGGGATTTTCAAAGAGTGTTTGTATTCACTTCCCAGGGCTGCCCTAACAAACTATAGCACACACGGTGTCTTAAAACAACAAATTATTGTGTCACAGCTCTGGAGGCTAGAAATCAAGGTGTTGACAGAGCTATGCTCCCTCTAACGTTCTAGAGAAGACTCCTTCCTTGCTCCTTCCTCACTTCTGGTGGTTGCTGGTAGCCCTTGGCATTCCTTGGCTTGTAGCTGCATCACTCCAATCCTCTGTCTTCATATGGCCTTCTTCCCTGTGGGTCTCTGTCTTCATTTGACCTTCTTATAAAGATACCAGTTATTTGACTTAGGGTTCACCCTACTCTCTGGGTGGGCTCATCTTAACTCATTAATCTGCAAAGATCCTATTTCCAAATAAGGTCACATTCTGACTTCTAGGTGGATGTGAATTTGGGGGACATTTTTCAACCCAGTACAATGCCCATTGTTATTATTACAGGGTGGAACAATTCTGCTTCTCCTCTGTCTTGTTTTCCAGGCACTCAAGAAAACAGACGTTTGCATGGGGCAAAACAAAGTATGGATAAGCTATTCCCTCCTTTGGGGGAAAAAAATCTATTTTCAATAGTTCCCTGTGTCTGTATCTTTGCTCTAGTTTCTCTCATTTCCCAACCGTGTGGCTATTTAGAACATGAAGTTTTCATATGCAGGTCAGCCATGTCTCAAAACAGTTTTTCATTCCTCTCACCTTGCTTTTACTTGAGTTTAAATGGGGACCTGAGGGAAGCTAGCCCACAGCCCATGGGGCCGGTCGGGAGGGAAGCTCAGCCTGGGCGCTCACCACTTTCCTCTCTGCCTCGCTGGGCTGCCAATGAGTTGGCCAGCTTCCTCTGTCCCTGTTGACTTAATTGCAACCTCAACAGGATGTCGTGGCAACTAACTAATGAATAATTGTAGAGCAAACTCAAGTATAAAGCTCCTGATAAAGTTAAATATTATTTTATAGGTGCTCTTAAAATGAAGGTTTTCTTTATGAGCTTCCAGTTGGTGACTCTCGGGGAGGCTGGTGAGCGGGGCGTCCATCTGGGTATGCTTCTCCTCTCTCGGGGCTGTGACCTTGAACATCCTAACAGACCACAACGCCCTAGAGTGTGGCCTCCCTGGGCCCAAATTCAGTCCTCTTGGGCAGCATGATGGGAAACCACAGGGTTACCAGATACTATTCAAGACTACCGCTTCAATTTGAATTTTAGATAAACAAGGAATAATTTTTTGGATAAGCATGTTTTGCTTCTCTTCCAAATATTGTATGGGACAGACTTACACTAAAAAATTATTCTCTGTTTATCTGAAATTCAAATTTAACCAGGTATCCTATTTTTGTTTGTTTGCTATTTTTCTTTTTTTTAAATACGACAATCCTAGGGGTCCACATGTTTGAGGAGCACCATTTCAGGACCATGATGTTTGGATATCATAGTTATCAATTCCTGCCTTCAAGACGGAGTCCCTGGGTGGTGCAAATGGTTAACACAGTCAGCTACTAACCAAAAGTTTGGAGGTTCAAGTCCAGCCAGAAGCACCTTGGAAGAAAGTCCTGGTGATCTACTTCTAAAAGATCAGCCATTAAAAACCCTATGGAGCACAGTTCTATTCCGACACACATGAGGTCGCCATAAATTGGAGTCAACTTGACGGCAACTGGTGGTAGTGGTGGTGGTGGCCTTCAAGAGAGCACAAATATCTGCTGGTGTTAATGTGTAATATGTAGTGCTGCATCCCATTTTTTTCCTCATTGAGGCAGAACTCTTTAAATGGGGCTGCTCACCTTGTTTTGCCTTATAGAGTTTTGACTCTGTTAGTCAGGTGGCATCCATCTTGTCTATGTGTCTGTAGATAGCACCATATTTGGTGTTTCTTTAACTCTAGGACTTGGTAAAGATGAGAAAAATTTTGAGGATTGAAACCCACACTCTATTAGAGACTATTTGGTTGAATTTATAAAATTCATGTTTTTCAAGGTCTAACAGTCAACTGTGGCAATTAATTTCATATGGTTCAACTTACACATACAGGTTACCATTCAAGAACCCATCAAGGATGTAGAGTGGGCTCCACTGTCAGGCTCCAGGTCCTTCTCAGTAATGGTTGGATTGGATTCTGTATGACCACATGGTCTGGTCCAGTCTCTGAGGGTATTCGCCTGTTGCATGAAGGCCCTTATGGTGAAGTTGCAATCTAACCTGCATTTTCCCAGAGTAGTGAGTATTTGCTAATTGATTTCAATGGAAGACTTTCATTTCCCTACTTGTCAGCAACGTGGTTGTTTGCATAGAAAATCCTAAGGAATCAACCAACAAACCACTAGAACTAATCAAAGATTTTAGCAAGATCTCAGGGTACGGGGTCAATATGTAAAATTCAATTGTACTTTTTAGACTAGCAGCAAACTACAGGAAACCTTTTTAAACATTAAATTCCACTTAAAATAGCAACAAAAAACATAAAATACTTAGGAATAAATTGAACAAAAGACAAGCAAAGACCTCTACCCTGAAAACTACATAGCACTGTTGAGAGAAATGTTAACTGTGGCTGCGGAGTCTACAGCTGTCTCTCCAACCTGAGTTCTGGGCCCTATGACAAAGGGAGGGGCTAGAAGAATCCCTTCTTGGTTGAGTCTAAAAAAAAGTTCCTCCATTCCACAACACCATGGACACCCTGATGTTTCCCATGAAATATTGTTAAACACCTCCACCCCGCAAGCAGTAGTAGCTCAGAGAAGCTCAGGATATTATTATTGCATCACTTCCTGCCCAAGATTATGTAGGTTACATTAACGTTAGTCACTCATACCATCCTAAAGTCTGAGAATCTGGAAAATGTTTTATTTTAAATTTCACTAGTAGGATAGTAATCATCCTTTTAATAAATTATTAATTCCTTATAGATTCTTAAGCTATAAATTCCATAGTATATTTGAATGGCTCATGGTTTTATGAGATAGCCCTAGTGGTGCAATGGTTAAGCACTCGACTGCTAACCAACAGGTTGGCAGTTCAAACCTACCAGTGGCTCCGTGGGAGAAAAGACCTGGTAATCTGGTCCCATAAAGATTGCAGCCTAGGAAACCCTATGGGGCAGTTCTACTCTGTCATATAGGGTCGCTAGGAATTAGAATCAACTCAACAGCACACAACAACCACCAATTCTAGCACAATGCTAGATACATAAGCAGTGATCAATGAGTCCTCATCAACTGGAATTGAACCCTTAATCGTAACATTAAAAAGTTAGGAAATAGATAAACCAACTCTAATAATCATAGCCAATGTTTATTGAATGCTTATTATGCAATATGCATATGCTCACACTTTGTGTAGATTATGCTCATTTAGTCTTCACAACAACCCTATGAATATTATTAGTACTCCTACCTACTACACTAATGAAGACATTGATGCTTAATAAGGTTAAGTAACTTGTCCAAAGTCACACTGTTAGTAACAATAAAGGGAAAACACTAGAGATGAATCAGAAGTTCCTAACTTAGGGTCTAGGGACCCCAGGGTGTTGTCACTAAGCTTCAGAAGCTCTGGAAAACCTTTTAAGGATGAATATTAATTTTTCCAGGGGGAAAAGATCTACAGGTTCTCTTAGAGGTTTATAATCCTTCGAAGATTAAAAGTCATTGCCTGGCTAAGTAATCAGTGACTAATCCCCTGGCTAAGGGATCAACAATGAGCTAGGTCTGGATTGGCTTGTCTGGAAAGATATCCATGTTTCATTATTCTCATTCAAAAGCTCTTATGCTTGAAGTGCTGTTCTGAAGCTGGTTAATCCCTTTTACAACAGAGAAAAATCAAGTTCTAAGAAGATATTTTAGAACTGGTTTCTCAGAGTTTCTGAGTAAGAGTCAATGAGACCAATATCCTCTAGAGATGAGTTTGATATGGAATCATCACTCTATAATGAAGGTTTAGTAACTATTTATTAAATGTTTCTATATAGTCAAAAGTTTTATAGTAAGATTTACAGCATACGAATGTGCTTTTCCTGGAAAAGCCCATTTTTCTGTAAATTAAATTATATTTTAAATGCATCAAGGGAAATAGCATGATACAGTGGACCAAGACTATATAAAACCTAGCCTGACCACTGTAATCTAATATCAAGGAATGCCTAAATACCAAATAAGAATCAGGATCAGAACAAAGCTAGTTCCTATGAAGTGGAAGTCAGACATACCTCCACTCTCCAACTTCTTCGCCATTTCTGACACAAGCAGTTCCCCCCGCTACTTTTCTGCTGGGTTTAACAATTTGTTGCAACGCTCATTCAGAACTCACAGACCATACTTACAGTTATGTGGTTTATTAGGGAAGTAGCAGGCTTGGGATCAAGTAACAACTTGGGATCCCAAAATAACAACTTGGGATCGACATCAACTTGGAAGTAACAGGAACAACCTGGGATCAAGATCAGGAAGCACATAGGTGAGGTTTGGAAGGTTCTCCCAAAGTGGAGAGCACATAGCTCCCCTCTTTGCTATAGGACAGCTTCCAACCAGGACAGGTCTAGCAGGCCCTTCTCTCATCCATGCAAGCAGGCAGACCCTTCTGTCGGCCACGGACACCTCCTCTCAGCTGTGCAGGCCTCTCTACTGTCGGCTTCCCCACCCTCAGCCTCTCTGTGGCTAACTGGCCCAGCTCATAGCCAGTGTAGCAGCTTGCTCGGCTCTCTTAGCTGCTTTCCTAGCAGCAGATTTCTGCTGTCATCACCAACTATGCTGCGGGGCCCCTTCCAGACTTCTTGCCACTGACTGTGTTGCAGGGCCTCTTCTGGGCCTCTCACTATCTTCAGTGTTACAGCCCTTTATGTCTTATAGCCCTTTACTCATATTACAGCTCTTTTAGGAGGTTCTTCACCTCCTGTCTCTCTGCTTCTTCTCTCTTCTCTCTTCTTTCCTTGCCTCTAAAAACCTTTGTGGAGGTTGGCTGCTTATATAAGCAAACTCCTTGTGAATTCCAGGGCATGGCCCTCGCAGCAGAACCACAAACCGATCAATCCCCACAAGTCACTCAATGCAATGGGTGGATTTTTAAGCCACTATTTGCATAGCAAATCAACCAATCCCTGCAAAGTGTGTAAAATAGACCAATCACAGGACTGACGCCAGCCCAAGGCCAGACAAAGTATGAAACCATCCAGTTGTTTACAGCTTACCCAGGAAATGTCAATCAACTCGGGGAATCTCCTGAAAGCAAATTCTCTAGTGTAGAAAACAACCTGGGAGCCCACCCCACTAAGGTTGCTTCTCCAAAGAACTAGGGCAAAGGTAACTCCTCAGGGCTTAGGGGAAACAAATCTCCCAAGCTGTTTTTCTAAAGACCCAAGGCAAAAGGCCAAATAAAGGAACTCATTTCACCACAGCCACTTAATAGTTGTGTGACTGGGCAACTTACTTAATTCTCCGAACCTTAGTTTCCCCTTCTTCAAAATGGAGATGATACATTTAGCTAACAGGGTGGTTCTAAAAAATAAACAGGATAGTTATGTAAAGGGCCTAACACTGTGGCGCATACAAAAGAAGCCCTCGATGAATTTTTTTTTAAACTTGTGTTTAAGGAATCCTACAACCAATGCTTCTCAAACGCAGCAGCCACTACTTGTCTTTGGAGGCTTGCATGTTGCTATGATGCTGAACAAGCTTCAGCAAAGCTTCCAGATTAAGACAGACTAGGAAGAAAATTCTGGCAATCTACTTCTGAAACTTCAGTCAGTGAAAACCCTACGGATCACAAGAGGCCAATCTCTTTGTGCATGGGGTCGCCATGAGTTGGGGGCCAACTCAATGGCAGCTACAGCAACTGTCAACTATTTTGTAAAGTAAATAATTAGCCCTAGTTTATCTTTTCTATAAATTCACGCCTTTCCACATCAGGTTTAGAGGCAGTATATTGTAGAACAAGGGTCAGCAAACTCTTTCTGTAAAGAGCCCGAGTCACTGACATCTTCCCACTTCCTCTCTTCTCTTCTCAACATGGTGCAGGGCAGCACTAGATAAGTGGAGGTGGGGTACAGGCCCTTGGGGCATTCCTACACGGGGGTGCACAAGGGAAGTTCCCGGATCTCAGAAGAGACCTGACAATGCTTCTGAGCTCTGCTTTGAAGGAACAACGGGGGCTTGTCTCTGCAGCCATCGCCCACCCTCAGCAAATTGTCGCCTCTATTCCAGCCAATCTTGCCCCAGCCCTGGTGGTCTAGCACTTGACGAGAGGTAGGCACGGGAGGGAACAACTTTGTCTTTCTCTCTCTTCACTCATTAAGTAGCAGAAGTAGTAACAGCTTGTAGGCTTAGATGCTTCAAAGGATGGAACAGCTGGATTCATTTAACTCCTGTTGGTTCTAGCTCCTAACCCTTTTGGTGATCATTGTTGGAAACTTTTGGAAAATTCTAGGATGAGAAAAAATTTCATTTGAGAAACAACCTAAATACTCATCAACAGACAAATGGATAAACAAATTATAGTACGTATACGCAACAAAATACTATGCAATGATAAAGAACAATGATGAATCCATGAAACATCTCACAACATGGATGAATCTGGAGGGCATTATGCTGGTGAAATAAGTCAGTCACAAAAGGACAAATATTGTATGAGACCACTATTACAGAACTCAAGAAAAGGTTTAAACACAGAAAAAAAGCATACTTTGATGTTAAGAGGGTGGGGAGGGAGGTGGAAGGGAAATCACTAACTAGATAGTAGACAAGGATCAACTTCGGTGAAGGGAGGGACAACACACAATACAGGGGAAGTCAGCACAACTGGACCAAAACAAAGCAAAGACGTTTCCTGGACACATCCGAACACTTTTGTGGGGCAGAGTAGCTGGGGCTTGGGGATGGGGACCACAGTTTTGAAGAACATCTAGGTCAATTGGCATAACATAGTTTGTTAAGAAAATGTTCTACATCTCACCTTGGTGAATAGCGTCTGGGGTCTTAAAAGCTTGCAAGCAGCCATCTAGGATACATCAATTGGTCCCGTCCCACTCAGGGAAAAGGAGAATGAAGAAAACCAGAGACACAAGGAAAATATTAGCCCAGAGGACTAAAGGACCAAATGAACCAGAGACTCCACCAACCTGAGACAAGAAGAACTAGATGGTGCCCGGCTGCCACCAGTGGCCACCCTGACAGGGAACACAACAGAGAGTCCTGGACAGAGCAGGAGAAACATGTAGAAGAGAATTCAAATTCACATAAAAAGACCAGACTTACTGGTTTGACAGAGACTGGAGGAACCCCCAAACTATGGCCCCTGTACACACTGTTAACCCAGGACTGAAACTATTCCCAAAGCCCACGCTTCAGACAAAGATTAGACAGGACTATAAAACAAAAATTAATACACCTGAGGAATGTGCGTCTTAGTTCAATCAGATATATGAGCTAAGTCAGCAGCTCCTGTCCAAAAGCAGGATGAGAAGGCAAGAAAGGACCGGAACTGGTCGAATGGACACAGGGAACACGGGGTGGAAATGGGATGTGTGCTGTTACATTGTGGGGATTACAACTAACGTCACAAAACAATATGTGTACAAAGTTTTGAATGAGAAATTAACTTGAGCTGTAAACTTTCACCTAAAGCACAATAAAATAAACAAATAAAGGGAAAAAAATTGTCATTTGAGTCACTTGAATGTATTTTAGGTCTGTGACCATTGGTTTTTTAGTAAGATTGTTTTTGCTGTTTCATTTTGTTTTATTCATAAACAGACTCTATTAGAAAATGTTTGAATGAGCATCTATTGGACTCCTATAGTTCTAGCTTAAGCTGCTGAATGACTGTGACATCATTAATAATTCTTCACTCCCGAACTGCATATGCAGGTTAAATTAATTCAGCCAGCGTGAATTATGGATGATAATCTTCTACTGTTGGTGTCTGTTCAATTCAGAAGAAATTTTGGTGCGTCTTAATACATACAATTGAAATTCAAAAACCAAAAACCAAATCCATTGCCGCAAATGGATTCTGACTCATAGCAACCATATAGGACAGTGTAGAATTTCCCCATAGGGTTTCTAATGCTGTAATCTTTATGGAAGCAGACTGCCACATCTTTCTTCCATGGAGTGGCTGATGGGTTCGAGCTGCCAACCTTTCAGTTATCAGCTGAGCCTTTAGTTTTCCTAACAGTGAAGCAGGAACCCTAGTGGCACAGTGGTTTAAGCATTAGGCAGTTCGAATCCACCAGCCACTCTGTGGGAGAAAGATGTAGCAGTCAGCTTCCATTAAGATTACAGCCTTAGAAATCCTATGGGCAGTCTAATCTGTCCTGTAGGGTCACTGTGAGTTGGATTCGACTCATAGAGACTCAATGCACAACGAAACAAAACACTGCCCAGTCCTGCGCCATCCTCACAATCATTGTTATGCTTGAGCCCATTGTTGCAGCCGCTGTGTCAGTCCATCTCATTGAGAGTCTTCCTCTTTTTCACTGATCCTCTACTTTACCAAGTATGATGTCCTTCTCCAGGAATTTTTACGTGTGTGTGATATAAATGATATTTACAATAATTTCCACATTTGGTTGGATCACCTTTCTTGGGAATAGGCATAAATATGGATCTCTTCCAGTCAGTTGGCCAGGTGGCTGTCTTCCAAATTTCTTGTCATAGATGAGTGAGCACTTCCAGCACTGCATCCATTTGTTGAAACATCTCACCTGGTATTCCATCAATTCCTGGAGCCTTGTTTTTTGCCAACGCTTTCAATGCAGCTTGGACTTCTTCCTTCACTACCATTGGTTCCTCATCATATGCTGCCTTCTGAAATGGTTCAACGTCGATCAATTCTTTTTGGTATAGTGACTCTGTGTATTCCTTCCATCTTCTTTTGATGCTTCCTGCATCGTTTAATATTTTCCCCATATAACCCTTAAATATTGCAACTTGAGGCTGGAATTTTTTCTTCAGTTCTTTCAGTTTGAGAAATGCTGAGCATGTTCTCCCGTTTTGGTTTTCTATCTCCAGCTCTTTGCACATGTCATTATAATACTTTACTTTGTTTTCTCAAGCTATCTTTCAAAATCTTCTGTTCAGCTCTTTTATTTCATCATTTCTTCCTTTGGCTTTAGCTACTCGACATTCAAGAGTCAGTTTCAGAGTCTCTTCTGACATCCATTTTGGTCTTTTCTTTCTTTCCTGTCTTTTTAATGACCTCTTACTTTCTTCATGTATGATGTCATTCCACAACACATCTGGTCTTCAGTCTTTAGTATTCAATGGATCAAATCTATTCCTGAGACGGTCTTTAAATTCAGATGGGATATACTCAAGGTAGTACTTTGGCTCTTGTGGACTTGTTCTAATTTTCTTCAGTTTCAACTTGAACTTGCATATAAGCAATTGATGGTCTGTTCTGCATTCAGCACCTGGCCTTGTTCTGACTGATGATATTGAGCTTTTCTATCGTCTCTTTCCACAGATGTAGTCAATTTGATTCCTGTGTATTCCATCTGTGGAGGTCCACATGTATAGTCGCCATTTATGTTGTTGAAAAAGGGTATTTGCAATGAAGAAGTCATTGGTCTTACAATGCCATTCCTCTTCAAGTTGTCATTCCTGGCATAGTAGACCATATGATTGTCTGATTCAAAATGGCCAATACCAGTCCATTTCAGCTCACTAATGCTAGGATATTGATGTTTACAAGTTCCATTTCATTTTTTGATGATTTCCAATTTTCCGAGATTCATACTTCGTACATTTCACATTCCAATTATAAACGGATGTTTGCAGCTGTTTCTCCTTGTTTTGAGTCGTGCTACATCAGCAAATGAAGGTCCCAAAAGCCTTGACTCCATCCACGTCATTAAGGCTAACTCTACTTGGAGGAAGCAGCTCTTCCCCAGTCGTGTTTTGGGTGCCTTCCAACCTGAGGGGCTCATCTTCTGGCACTATATCAGACAATCTTCTGCAGTTATTCATAAAGTTTTCACTAGCTAATTCTTTTCAGAAGTTAGACCACCAGGTCCTTCTTCCTAGTCTGTCTCAGTCTGGAAGCTCAGCTGAAACCTGTCTGCCATGGGTGACTCTGCTCGTATTTGGACACTGGTGGCATAACTTCCAGCAGCACAGCAGCATGCAAGCCCCCACAGTACAACAAACTAACAGACGCGTGGATTGGCTGAGAACTGAAATTACCATAAACCATAGTGCCCAGGATAATGCTTTGTCCACAGTAGGTTTTCAATGAACATTTTTTGAAATAAATAAATGAGAATCATGACTATGCTAATTCGTATTTTTCAAACACTGTGCCCATCTTTATCAACAAATACTTCCCAAGCACTTGGCAATGTGACAACTTTCTTCTCCGTGGCAGAAACTGCAGGTGCTACAACAGTGAAGTGCAGGCTGCAAGGCCATCCAGAACAATTGGTAATTAGCCCATTGCAGGGAAACATCTGATACTTCCAGTAGGACAAGTCCTGCACCACATGGAGCAATAATGGTTTTTCTCTTACCAGACACTTAGCCAGGAGTCAGTACCACACCTAGTTAGTAATTACTAAAATTTCCAGTCCATATAAGAGATACTAATTGGTAGCAATTATGAGGAAATTGTTTAGCAACAAATTTGGAAAAAAATAATCCGGCAGAAATCTAACCCCACTGAAAACATCTGAACCCTAGAATACTTAATTTGAGCTATCCAGAAACACAAGTAGCAAAATTCCTTAATGCTGTTGCTGTTGTGAGTTGCCATCAAGTCAATGCTTACTCATGGCGACCCCGTGTGTGCAGAGTACAGCTGTTCGATAGGATTTGCAAGGCTGTGACCTTTCAGGGGTGGGTTCAAACTGCCCATCTCTCAGCTAGTAGTTGAGCACTTGACTATTTACGCCAAGTTGTTATAAACCCTTGAATAGCCTTACTTCTTAAAAGAACATTTAAGTAATTATTTAAGCAGACAACTGGTAGAGCAGTGGTTAAAGCACACAGCTGCTTACTGAAAGATTAGTCGTTCCAACCCATCAGCTGCTTCGAGGGAGGAAGATAGGGCAGTCTGCTCCTGGAAGGATTTCAGCCTTGGAAACCCTATGGGGCTGTTCTATTCTGCCGTATATGGGTGACTACGAGTGGGAAACGACTCGATGGCAATGGGTTTTGTTCGTTCGTTTTGTTTTGTTTTAGTGTGTTTTGGCTTCCATGCTGCCAATGGGAAGCTGTGAACTTTTTAACTTCCAGCTATTGTTCACCCCACGCTAGCCAAATGACACTAGAATCACTTTTGCTAAATTGCAGGTGGGATCACTTTATCAGCTTCAAAATACAAGTTAACATCTTCATAGCTAAGGAGGTCCAGTTCTCCAACCCAAAGTCCTTGTCTTTGGAGATATGAGTATTACGCTGGATAGTTCCCATCCCCAAAGTTTGTATTCATTCCCTTCAGCTGTTTGGTGTCCGTGGCTGTCTCCCCCCCGGCTAGATCATCAATTCCTTATTGTTGTTGCCAGTTGCCATCGAATCAGCTCTGACTTGTGGTGATCTTACATATAATAGAACGAAACGTCGCCCAGTCCTGTACCATCTTCAAGACCATTGGTATGTTTTAGTCCATTGTTGCAGCCATTGTGTCAATCCATCTTATTGAGGGTTTCTCACAACTTCTCTGGCCCTCCACTTTACCAGACATGCTGTCCTTCTCCATCAGTCCCATCTGATGACAGTTCCAAAGCAAGGGAGTCAAAATCTTGGACAATATTCTGTGATCCATGGGGTTTTGATTGGCTAATTTTTGGAAGTAGATGGCCACGCCTTTCTTCCTAGCCTGTCTTAGTCCGGAAGCTCCTCTGAAACCTGTCCACCATGAGTGAGCCTGCTGGTATTTGAAATACCAGTGGCATAGCTTCCAGCATCACAGCAACATGTGAGCCATCACAGACAGGTGGTAGATCAGTTCCTTAGCAGACAAGGACTTTGTCAGACTCTTCTTTGTCCCCACCCCATGGGTCCTGGCAACCCCAGTCCCTAGCACAGTTCTTCCTGTTTGTAGCAAGTTCTCAGTAAATGCTTATTAAGCAGAGACAGACTACCCAATAAGCAAGGTATGCACGGGCGTATTTGTGCTTACTTACTGATCTGTAGCACACAGTTTCACCTATTTTTCACCTTGCTTACTATAAGCCTTTGCACACCTTGCTTACTGGTTAATCCGCCCCTGTTACTGAGTAAAATAGGAGATATGACCACCAAATAGCAGTACTTATTTTCTAGTACGGCATGTAGGTTGATTCTGAAAGTATTTACAAAAACGTCTTAGGGTGGCAGCATCAGGGCTCCAAGGGGTCTGCACAGAAGAACAACCCTCCTTTGGAAGCCTAAGGCCTGATATGTTTGTTAGGGGAAAAAAGATTTCATTGCATTTCAGCCACACCACATTATAAAATTATAGTGTTACAAGTATGTCTTGTTCATCAGTTAAGCCAACCTTTCTCTTTCACATGAGAAGACCAAGACCCAGACACCTTACATGACTTACTCTAGTCATTTTTCATAGTAGAGGCTGGATGGAACACAGGTCTTCTAATTCCCTGTCTCCAGCTAGCATTTTTCCTACTACCACATTACATTGCCTCTATAGGTTGGTAGGACTCATACGTACCAATAAGTATGAAGACGGCACAAGACCGAGCAATGTTTCATTTTGTTAAACATTAAGGTTGCCATGAGTAGGAACTGATGGGACGACAATTATCAAAAACAACAGAAATTGCTAAAAACAAATAAAGCAATACTTGATTTTATTATTTTATTTTATTTTTACCAGGTGTGATGGTTAAGATTTTGTGTCCACTTGGCTGGGCCATGATTCTCAGTGTTTATATGTGATCACTCCCATGATTGAATATGCTGTAAGTAGCCAATCAGTTGAAAGGGAGTTTCCTTGGGGGTGTGGACTGCATCCAAATATAAGCAGATGTTCTTTGTTTTTTCTTGCTCTGGATCCTGTTCATCTGACCTCCAGCTCTTGGGACTTGGGCTATCAGCTTGTCTGCAGGCCTTGGGATTTGCCGATCTTCACTGCCTGTGAGCAGAGCTCTGCTCTCTGACCTGCCAATATTGGGTTCACCAGCCCCTGCTGCTGTGTGAATCAGGATAAGCCTCTGTCCTAATCCACAGACTTGGAACATTCCAGCCTCTACACTTGTGCAGACTGTTTCTTTGATGTGGATCTCTCTATATATGTGTTTGTACACTTTACTGGTTTTGCTTCTCCGGAGAGCCCAGCCTAAGACACCAGGAAACGTCCTTGAGGAATTGGAAGATAGGTCCTACTTCTCAGAGAAGGCCACTAGAAGATTTATAATAAAATACACTACAAGAGGATTTATTTTTCTCCCCCAGATGAACTTTGCAAACATGAGAAATATAAAACTTAACTTATAGTAACCCAAAGAATTTTTGTTCTTACTCTCTAGCATCCTATTAGCTAGATATTTTCAATTATTTACTTTAGAAAAAATAGCATTTGGCTATGATATATTTCTTTAACTAAAGTTTGGGGATATGACATTCTTTTTAAAATTATACTAGATTTCCCCCGGTGCACAGCAAGAATATTGTCTTGCCCAAATTTCCCCCACCAAAACAAACAGAAGAAGTTTGGAAAAGTAGATAAAAAGGCTAGAAGAAAAGTAAAGCGCACACAGATAAAAATGAATTTTAAAATAAAGTACACTGATGAACAGAGACTAGACATTGAACAAACACAATAGGTAGACCTAGTCTAGATCTTGAACCAAGTGAAATAGAAAAATGATTTATAAAAGTACATCTTGGAGACATTTGGGAAAATTTTATTGTAGACTGAGTGCTAGATAATATAAAGAAATGATATTGTTAATGTCATTATTCATGTCAAGAATATTATGGTTATGTAAGAAAATATTTTTATTTTTTAGAGATGGACAGTGAAATATTTGGGGGAAAATGCGAAGTCTGAGACTAGTTTTAAAATACTTCAGCAACGAGAAACAGAGGTAAAGCATATACAACAAACAGTTAATAATTGTTAAATCATCATGACAGTTTTATAAGAATTCATTATATTATTCTCTACTTTTAAACACTTTGTTCTTGTTAGGTGTCGTCAAGTTGGGTCTGACTCATAGCACCCCTACGTACAACAGAATGAAACTGCCTGGTCCTGTGCCATCCTCACAATCGTTGTTATGCTCGAGACCATTGTTTCAGCCACTGTGTTAATCCGTCTCATGGAGGGTCTTCCTCTTTTTTGCTGACTGTCTACTTTACCATGCATGATGTTTGTTTCCAAGAAATGATCCCTCCTGATAACGTGCCCAAAGTATGTAAGATGTATTCTCACCATCCTTGCTTCTAAGGAGCATTCTGGTTGTACTTCCTCCCAGACAGATTTGTGCCTTCTTCTGGCAGTCCCTGGGTATATTCAATATCCTTCGCCAACACCGTAATTCAAAGGCATCAACTCTTCTTCAGTCTTCCTTATTCATTGTCCAGCTTTCACATGCATATGAGGCAATTGGAAATATCATGGCTTGGGTCAGGCGCACCTTAGTCTCCAAAGTGTCATCTATGCTTTTTAACACTTCTACTTTTTTTTTTTTGTTAACACTTTTACTTTTAAACATAAAATTGTTATAATTTTTGATGTGAATAATGTTAAAAAACACATCGGGGAAAAGAAAGTCTTTCTAACTGAATATTAAATGCCATTTTCGTGTTGGAATGACTTCTGATGTTTGTGTAACACTAAACATCTCTGGGAAACCCTGGTGGTGTAGTGGTTAAGTGCTACAGCTGCTAACCAAAGGTTGGCAGTTCGAATCTACCAGGTGCTCCCTGGAAACTCTATGGGGCAGATCTACTCTGTCCTGTAGGGTCTCTGAGTTAGAATCGACTCAACTGCACTGAGTTTGGTTTTGGTTTTTAAATGTCTCTGACGTAGAAGTACTGAGCTAGCCAGTTCATGGACAAAAGTTGTACTTCTCATCTTCTGTATTAGTTTCCTATGGCTGCCGTAACAAAGTACCACATGCTGGGTAGTTTATAAAAACAGAAATGTATTCTCTCACAGTTCTGGAGGCCAGAAGTCCAAATCGACATGTTGGCAGGGCCATGCTTTCTCTGAAGGCTCTCGAGGAAGGTCTTCCCTTGCCTTTCCAGCTTCTGGTGGCTCCTGGCGATCCTTGGCTTGTAGATGCATCACTCCAATCTCTGCCTCCATCTTCTCTCTGTGTCTCAGGGTCTGTGTTGCTTCTCTTTCATAAGGACAGCACACATATTGAATTAGGGCCCGCCCTACTCTAGTAGGAGCCCTGGTGGCCCAGCGGTTAAGAGCTCAGGCTGCTAACCAAAAGGCAGTTTGAATCCACCAGCCATTCCTTGGAAACCCTATGGGGCAGTTCTACTCTGTCCCAGAGGGTCACTGAGTCAGAATTGACTCAGCGACAACAGGTTTTTTTTTTGGTCTACTCCAGTAGGAGTCCCTGGGTAGTGCAATCAGTTCAGCACTCGACTGCTAGCTTAAAGGTTGGCAGTTCGAATCCACCCAGAGGTGCTTCAAAAGACAGGTCTGACAATTTGCTTCTGAAAGGTCACACCCTTGAAAGCCTATGGAGCAGTCCTACTCTGCACTCATGGGGTTGCCATGAATTGTAATTGACTCGTTGGAACTAACAACAACTACTACTCCGGTATGACCTCATGTTAACGTACCTGATTAATATCTTCAAAGACCCTGTTTCCAAACAAAGTCATGTTCAGAGGTACCAGGGATTAGAACTTTAACATATCTTTTGGATAGGACACAATTCAATCCATAACACCTTCCTATAGGTGAAAAAAAATCTTAGAACTAAAAAATATTTTCTACGAACAGATCCAGTTTTTTCTTTAAAGAGGAAGCATGATTTGAAGAAGTGGCATGATGGGAATAAAGGAAGTTAGAAGCTGAAGTCTCAGGAATTGATTCACATCTGATTACAGGGCAAGTTGCTGTGTCGGTATGACTTGAAGTCCAGAAATTTGGGAACTTTTTTTTTGTGATAAAATATGCACATAACCTAAAATTTGCCATTTCAGCCATTTTTAAGCATACAATTCAGTGGTATTAATTATATCCACAATGTTGTGCAACCATCATCACAATTTATTTCGAAAATTTTTTTCAACCCAAACAGAAACTCTGTACCCATTAAGCAATAAGAACGCAGTATATTTTAGTTGTAGTCAAATCAATTCTGACTTATGGTGACTTCGTATCTGCAGAGTAGAACCACTCCATAGGGTTTTTTTTTTTTTTTTCTCCCAAGACTGTGACCTTTCAGAAGCAAATTGCCAGTCCTGCCTTCTGAAGAACCTCCGCGTGGGTTTGAACCACCAACCTCTCAACTAGTAGTCAAGCGTTTAGCTGTTTGTGCCCCCCAGCCTTAGAACTTACTGTTTTTTAAATTGATGTTCCTCCCCTCCTCAGTGACTTTTTCTCTTTTTGTATAGCAAAAAGGGAGGTTTTATTTGACATATGTTCCAAGAGGCAAAAGTAGGAAATGGACAAGCGTGCTGCCAAAGCTATGTCTGTCTGAGTCCGAGGAATATTGCAGAATCCGCAAAAGTGGGAAAATGGACAAGCATGCTGTCCAAGTCCAAGGGGTGTTACAGAGTCATCAGTATATATTAACATTACAAAATGGATAAAATCCTTGAAAGCTTTACCTTTTCACAGATTGGCTAAAAACTGCCAAATCACCATGATTCTGTGTTTTGAATTCTCTTTCTTAATAATCATTGGTACAGGTTTCAGTAATGACAGTCAGGAGGATCTTCATTGATCCAACAAATCTTACTATTCACTAAACGCTAATAGTAAAAGATGAGTGGAAAGTATCTGGGTCTTTTGTGTTGTTTATGATTTGTTTGTGTGAAAGCTTCCCTAGAAGATGTTTTCCAAGATTGTCCTAATCAAAAAAAAACCCTTGGCCGTTGAGTCAATTACAACTCATAGCACCCGATAGGACAAAGTAGAAGTGCCCCATAGGGTTTCCCAGGAGTGGCTGGTGGATTCAAACTGCCGACCTTTTGGTTAGCAGTCAAGCTCTTAATTACTATGCCACCAGGGCTCCAAGATTGTCCTGGCTATTGTCTTTATACCTCAGGTCCCAGTGGATGTGCCCTTGTGAGTCCTTGTGGGTCCTTGTGAGTCCAGCTCCAGCTGGGTCACATTCTAGGACAGGGAATAATGACTCCAATGTTATCTCTTAAATCAATCCCTCCTTTTGATCAGAGATTGGAGATAACACAGTGATGATCAATACCTGGACTTAGTCGGGCTCCTAGATGATGGCCATGGCAGACTCTTTAAACTCACAGTGCTGGTTTTCCACCGGATACCACCTGGTTCTTCACCAGGATCTTAAGTAAAATCCACATTCTCATCAATCGCATTGCCGAAGTGAGCAGACTCAATGTATATCAACATTTTAGCCCGAGGCTTTCTTTTGCCTTTTAAGCGTGTAAGACAATAGAAAATAAGTTTTATTATGCCTAATACTATCAGGATGCGACTAAGAGTATTACTATTCCTTGCAATAGTGATCTAACCCATGTACTTACTCCTCATGATAACCAACCAAATAAACCTGGTGCTGGTGAGGGTGTTATAGGGTGTAACCAAGTAGCTTGCTGTCTGATTCTGTGTATATCCTGTTTACAGCACAGACTAAGCCTTTCTGGGCTAATAAAAAACTTAAGGCTATTCTGTTATCTCATGTCACCTTGGCTGATGAGGTCAGAGATTGCTGTTGTGCTTTCATCCAACTAGCAACTTTGTCTGCTGTTTGTCCCATAGTGATTGATAAATTTCTTAAACATTTCTCTAATTCAACTATACCATAAGTAGGAATTAAAGCTCTTAGAAATGACTGACCCCACCCTGAGTGTTGGACGAATGGGTTTTCTTCTAACTCTCATTTTACAATGAACAAACAAATCTGTCTTGGAAGAAGTACAGCCAGAATGCTTGTTAGAAGAGTCTCACATACTTTAGACATGTTGTCAGGAGGGATCAGTCCCTAGAGAAAGACATGCTTGGTAAAGTACAGGGTCATCGAAAAAGAAGAAGACCCTCAACTAGATGGATTGACATGGTGGCCACAACAATGGGCTCAAGCATAACGACTGTGAGGATGGCGCAGGACCAGGCAGTGTTTTGTTCTGTTGTGCATGGGGTCGCTATGAGTCGGAACCAACTCGATGGCACCTAGCAACAACAGCAACAATTTAACATTACCTTTCCAATATTCACTATCCTCATTACTATGAATATCTAAAGGTAATCCGAAAGTTCCCAAAGTGCATTGCCCATGCATTCACCAGGAATCTATTTAAGAGAGCAGCCATGTGAACTGTCAGTTGGAAAGAGGTGCTCTAAACTAGTATAGTTGGATCCACCACACAAAAACATATATCCATAAGGAGCACTCAAAGTTTATCTGGAGAAAACAGAAGCTATAGAAGAGCTGACATGTAACAAACAAGTTTCCGTTAGAGAATACATGATTAGCAAGATAAAACACGATGGACTGTGTCTGTTGGAGGTCTTCAGTTAATCTATTTAAAACATACTAAGTGTTGTTCCCGAGGGCAAGCTGCCCCTCCTTGGTTTACCTATTAACAGTCATGCGAGTGACTTCCTTTCTATATGAATATCCTCATAGTACTGTTTCTTGTTTTTATTATTGAGGTTAAATTCACAAAACATACAATTAATCCTTTTAAAGAGTAATATTCAATGGTATTTAGTGCATTTAAATGTTGTAGAACCCTCGCCTTGCTCTAACTTCAAAACTTTTTCATTAATCAAGAACACCCTGTACTTAAGTAATCACTCCCCATACTCCCCCCTACCCACTCCCTGGCAACTACAATCTGCATTCTGTCTCTATGGATTTACCTATTCTGGATATTTCATATAATGGAATCATACAGTATGTGACCTTTAGTGTCTGTCTTCTTTCACTTAGCGTAATGTTTTCAAGGTTCGTCCAAGTTGTAGCATATATCATTTCTTTTTATGGCTGAATAATATTCCATTGTATTATGTACCACAGTTTGTTTATCCATTCATCCATTAAAGAACATTTGAGTTGTTTACATCATTTGGCCCTTAAGAATAATGCTGCTATAAACATTCCTGTATAGGCTTCTGTGTGAACATGTTTTCATTTCTCTTGAGTATATACATAGGAATGGAATTGCTAGGTCATATGGTAATTCTGGAGTCCTGGTGGGGTAGTGGTTTAAGAGCTTGGCTGCTCACCAAAAGGTCGGCAGTTCAAATCCACCAGCCGCTCCTTGGAAACCCTATGGAGCAGTTCTACTCTGTCCTATAGGGTCACTATGAGTAGGAACTGACTTGACAGCACCTAACAACAACAACCTGGTAATTCTGTCTGGTAAAGTACAGGGTCATAGAAAAAGAGGGAAGCCCTTCACGAGATGGATTGACTGACAATAGGCTGAAACATACAAACTATTGTGAGGATGGGCAACATTTCATGCAGAGCCAACTTGTTAGCAACTAACAACAGTCGTTATTCTATATTTATATATAAATATAATCTATATTTATATTTTTGAGGAACCGCCAAACTGTTTCCTAGTGTTTTCCGCAGGGGCTGCACCTTGTACAGCAAAGTACGAGGGGTCCTAGTCCTCCACATCCTCGCCAACTCTTGCGTTTTGGGGTTTGTTTGTCTGTTTGTTTGTCTCATAGCCACCCTAATGGGTGTGAAGCAGTGTCTCATTGTGGTTTTCACTTGTATTTCCTTAATGACCAATGATTTTGAGCATCTTTTCATGTGCTTCTGGGACTTCTGTACATCTTTAGAGAAATGTCTACCCAAGTCGATTGTCTATTTTTAAATTGGACTGTTTGTTGCTATTTCTATTATAAATCTCACACTGGCACTTACTTACATTGTAAACTGTGCATTTGGACTATTAGTAGGGAACATATTTTTTTTTCAACTTAAATTGGATTTATGAAACTAGAGAAGAAGGGAATTACACTGATATAAGTCGCAATAGGCTAAGTTATACTGCAGAAACAAATGAAACTCAAAATCTCAGTGGCTTCAAAATTTCCCTTCTCACTCACCAAAAAAGTCCACTGTAGGTCCACAAGGTGGTTGGGGGAAAGTGGGAGTGGCTGGATGGGAAGCCAGGCTGCCAGGGCCTTCCCCATCCAGTAGCTGTGCCAACTGGAACTTGTAACCATTTGGGTGGTCTCAGCAAGGCAAGAAAGACTAGAACATACTGCAGGGGCCTTTCTCCCCTCACCCCGCAGCCAGTCCTTCAGCTCACATTCCTTGGGTCAGAGCTGGTCACATGATCCCACCTGACTACAAGGGGGCAAGGGAGTGTGGCCTCCTTTATGCCAAGGAAGGAAAACAGAACCATGTGCTGGTGAGCACCATGTCTACTTCATTATTATTACACGCTTCATAGATGCACTGATCATTCATTTATACAAACAATATTACTTATTGAGTGCCTACTGTGTGCAGGCCCTCTTCTAGGCATTGACCATAGATCTGAGACTTTATGAAATGGCTGCATTCCACAAAGGAGCTCTGTTAACTGAGACAGTATCAAGCTCTGCCTTTTTATTGCTCACCAGAATAGAAAATATAAACTGAAAGAAGAACAGAGACAAAAATCTGTTTATTGACATACAGATGTTTTCTACCTAGAAGTACACTATAAGTACATCAGAGAATACTTAATTTTTTTTTAATTAATATCTAGATGATCTTTGGAGTGAGACACATCAGGCTCCAGTCCTGATGTGCCACTTACTGTGTAACCTTGCTAAACCCCAGCTGCTTACTTTGTAACATGAATAAAATAAGATGGAAACAACCCCAGTGTGCATCAACAGATGAATAGACAGAGTGTGGTCTACACATGCAATGGATTATTATTCAGCCACAAGGACAGATGAAGTCCTGACACATGCTACAATGTGGAGGAAGCTTGAAAACATTATGCTGAGGGAAACTAGTCAGACACACAAGGACAAATATTGTATGATCCCACTCCTATGAGGTTTCTAGAATAGGCAAATTCACAAAGACAGAAAGTTGACTAGAGGTTACCAGAGTGGGGGGAGCAGGGAGTGGGGAGTTATCGCTGAAGGGGTTCTAAGTTTCTGTCTGGGGTGATGAAAAAGTTATGGAATTGGATAGTGGTGTTGGTTATACATGATGAATGCAATTAATGCCACTAAATTATATGGCTAAAATGGCAAATTTTATGTTATACAAATTACCACGTAAGGCACTCTGGTGGCGCAGTGGTGAAGCCCTTGGCTGCTAACCAAAAGATCGGCAGTTTGAACCCACCAGCCACTCCACGGGAGAAATATGTGGCAGTCTGCTTCCGTAAAGATTACAGCCTTGCTGTGGGGACCATGATCTTGGGGAACATCTAGCTCAATTGGCATAACATAGTTTATAAAGAAAATGTTCTACATTCTATTTTGATGAGTAGCGTCTCAGGTCTTAAAAGCTTGGGAATGGCCATCTAAGATACTCCACTGGTCCCACCCAGTCTGGAGCAAGGGAGAATGATGAAAACCAAAAACACAAGGGAAAGATTAGTCCAAAGGACTAATGGACCACAACTACCACAGCCTCCACCAGACTGAGTTCAGCACAGCTAGATGGTGCCCAGCTACCACCACTGACTGCTCTGCCAGGGATCACAATAGAGGGTCCTGGACAGAGCTGGAGAAAAATGTAATACAAAATTCTAACTCACAAAAAAAGACCAGACTTACTGGCCTACAGAGACTGGAGAAACCCCAAGAGTATGGTCCCTTGACACCCTTTTAGCTCAGTAATGAAGTCACTCCTGAGGTTCAGCCTTCATCCAAAGATTAGACGGGCTCATAAAATGAAAGACTAACAGGGCACGCCAGCCCAGGGCAAGGACTAGAAGGCCAGAGGGGACAGGAAAGTGGGTAATAGGGAACCCAAGGTTGAGAAGAGAGTGTTGACATGTCGTGGGGTTGTTAACCAATGTCACAAAACAATATGTGTACTAACTGTTTAATGGGAAGCTAGTTTGTTCTGTAAACTTTCATCTAAAGCACAATTTAAAGAAAAAAAAAGACCAGACTTACTGGTCTGACAGAGACTGGAGAAACCCCGAGAGTATGGCCCTTGGACACCCTTTGAACTCAGTACTGAAGCTACTCCTGAGGTTCATCCTTCAGCCAAAGATTAGACAGGCTTATAAAACAAAACGAGACTAAATGGGCACACCAGCCCAGAGGCAAGGACAAGAAGTCAGGAGGGGACAGGAAAGCTGGTGATAGGGAACCCAAGGTTGAGAAGGGGCGAGTATTGACATGTCGTGGGGTTGGCAACCAATGTCACAAAATAATATGTGTATTAACTGTTTAATGAGAAACTAGTTTGCTCTATAAACCTTCATCTTAAGTACAATAAAAAGAATAAAAAAATAAAAAGATTCCAGCCTTAGAAACTCTATGGGACAGTTCTACTCTGTCCTATATGGTTGCTAATAAAAAATGAATAAAATAATAATACTAATACCTCAGAGAACTGTTGCAAGGATCAAATGAGGTAATGCTTGCAAAGTGCACACCGTACCTGGCACACAGAATGCACTCTATAAATGTACAACACATAAACGATGTCTAACTGAAGTTAAATAATTTAAAATAACCTAAAAATGGAATTGCTAGGAAGCTTCCTGCCTGCCTGCCTGCTCACCTTCCTTCCTTCCTGAGTTATTTAGTTGAAAAGCCATTGAGTGGGGAACAGGCGAGGTAGCTGCCCATGTCTGGGAGCCTGGCACAGGATGTTGGAGCCCAAGCAGGAGCAGGAAGGCATCTGGAAGGGGGATGGCAGCAATGACTGCAGGCTGGTTACTCACAGGGGTACTAATCCAATGTGTAAACGTACTGAGAAAAACAGGAGCCAGATTTCTCGCTGTCAGAGAAGGAAGTTACAAATATAGAAAAGAAAAAACACTAGAATGAATCATGTAGTGTTAGATTGAAACTGGAAGTATTGGTAGGAACTCACGGTTTTTAATATACAGAGATAAGAACTAAATGTTAAATACGTGTGTGTATGTGCGTGTGTGTGAGTGTGTGTGTGTCTTTTCTAGCTCTGTTTTATGGTGTAACACCATGCCTGACAGCAGTGATACCCCAATAACAATGTATACTCCTAGCGTCTAGACCTTGGTTTCTAAATACCACTTTCTACAAAAGAAACCAGAGATCCTTGGAGAAATGCCTGATTCCAGGGCTAGGGGAGGGAAAATACAAGATGCATCTAGAATATTCTGATGTGTCAAAAAGTAGGGAATGGCTCAATAAATGATAGGGTATGTTAAAAGGACACAGAAACCAGCTTGATGGGCCTCCCACTGGACAAATCTGGGATTATTTGAGCTCAAAATAAGTAATTATGGTAAGAGATTATAGCCCACTAAATAAAATAGGGATCCTTAAGCCCTGGTGGTACAACAGTTAAGCACTCAGCTGCTAATCAAAAGGTTGGTGGTTCGAACCCACCCAGCAGCTCTGTGAGAGAAAGACCTGACAATCTGCTCCTGTAAAGATTACAGGCAAGAAAACCCTATGGAGCACTTCTACTCTGTCACATGGGGTCACTATGATTTAGAATTGCCTCAACGGCACACAACAACAGCATACTGATATAATGAAATGGAAGAATAAGTAAATGGGGAAAAAAGAAACCTTTTCTTTATAGTAAAATGCCAACTAATAAATGTACAAGGGATGATAGAATTAGAAAATCACTGTTTTACAACATAAAAAAAAAAAGACAATATAGTGATTGTAAATTCAGCCAACAAACTTCAATGGATGCTAACACTAGTAGGTGAGAGTTTGATGAGAAACGTAATATTTTCAGAGTCTCCTAAGTACCTCCTCACACAACTTGAATTAATTACAAAAGGAAAAATTACAACATTTTAATCACGTGGTCAAAGTTAATATCACCTGTAGTGAAACAAATTGACATCGTGTACCACCTAGAAGATGCAATGATGACTTCACCAAGATTTCTGTGATACTTCGCCAAAAAAGCATAACCAGAATCGAATCACGAGGAAAGATCAGACAAACCCAACTGGAGGGACGGTCTATAAAATAACTGGCTTGTAAGACAGAAGAATTGATGCATTCAAATTGTGGTGTTAGCCAAGAACGTGGAATATACCTTGGACTGCCAAAAGAATGAACAAATCAGTCTCAGGAGAAATATAACCAGCATGCTCCTTAGAAGCAAGAATGGTTAGACTTTGACTTGCTTACTTTGGACACGTCATCAGGAAAGACCAGTCGCTAGAAAAGGACTTCGTATTTGCCAAAGCAGAGGATCGGCGAAAGTGAGGGAAACCCTCAATGAGATGGATTGACACAACAGCCCCACAATGGGCTCAAACATACCAATTATCACGAAGATAGCAAACAAATGGACAACCAGCGTTTTGTTCTGTTATACATAAAATTGCCATGAGCCGTAGTTGACTTGACAGCAAGTAACAGCGACAACAACGTTTAAAAGCGCCAAAGGTCATGAGATCATGAAATCCATCCCCCCTGCCCCATCACTTATCAACGCTTACGATCTCCAAAGCTTAGTTATTGCAGCGTGAATTTAAGGATTATAATATAGGGGATATGTTTTTTGGCAATGCTTGGTCACTACACTGTCCCACGTGAAATGGCAGGAAATTGTTTTCACACTACATTTATCAATAAGGTCCCACTTACCTGTGACAATATCATACTTCCTCAATCTCCACAGTCTATAATTTGTTTTGGCATGGGTCATGACTTCAGATAAGGTTATTTTTGTCTTTCTTTCATCATATAATTTTTGCTTTTTTTTTTTTTAATCCTAATGCCTGCCTGTACCTTTACTCTTTCATTTTCTATGTTTTTTCTATAGAGGGGCTCTGATCGTCTCATTTATTTTGAACCCAAACATTATAAACAGGTGCAGACATCCATTTCATTATGTCTTCTAGTGTAGTTATACCTGAGCATTAATGTATTATTTTATCATAAATTACTTTCCTGTCATTCCCAATATAGTGAAGACATTATATTTATTGTTTTTAAATTATATGTGTAGGTAGAGAGTTCTATGTGTGAATTTTTTTTCTGGATAGCAGAGGAAACATTACACAGCATTTGTTACGAGAAGCGGGTAGGTGTTGGGTCTGATAAGGAGAACCTGTGCTCTAGCATAAATAACTAATTGTCATATCAAAGTGGTGTTATGGATTGAATTGTGTCCCGCATGAATATGTATTGAATTCCTGGCCCTTGTACCTGTGGATTCGATCCTGTCTGGAAACAGCGGATTTCTTTTGTTATGTTAATGAGGACGTGCCAGTGTAGGGTGGATCAAATCCCCTCTGAGTGCCGTCTTATATGAGAGAACAGATACAGACAGAGCAAGGGTACAGGTGACACTGCAGCTTCAAGCCCAGGACTGTTTGAGCTACCGGAAATGGGGTGGGGGGCAGTTCCCCTGTCTTCTAAGGAACGCCAAGGATCACTGGCAGACGCTGGAAAGAGTCTCATGGAAGAAATCAAGCTGGCCAAGACCCTGATCTGAACTTTTAGCCTTCAGAACTGTGAGAAACTACATTTGTGTTCTTTGAAGCCACCCACTTGTAGTATTTCTGTTGCGGCAGCACTAGGGAACTAAGACAGGGGGTTAGGACGATCGAGGGGCACTGTAAAGAGAGGAAGCAAGGCGCTGGGGGCCACCTGCATGAAAAACCTGAGGGACAGTTGAGAGAATTGAGGACATCAAGTCCAAAGCAGCTGCAACCATCTGTCCTCAGATGCCTAAAGGTCAATCCTGTGGACTGAGGTGTAGACTGGCCAGGGTGGCCCAAGGGACAGAAATTTGGTCAGTGGGGAAATTTCAGAGATGAGGATTTTAGCTCAACATAGGGAATAATTTGCTCTCAGTTAGGGCTGCCCCAAATGAAATCATCATCTTCTCCTTCCCTCCCACCATCACTAAAGATGTTCAGACAGATGCTGGCTGCCGTAGAGGGGGTGACGTCTAGGGTGGCATCCTGATCTGGACCCACCTGAGACTGGGTGGTGGAGGCTGGGGGCATCAGCCCTGGAAACAGGCTGCGGAGGTCCAAATTCTGGGCCTGCAGCCTCCAATGTGTTGACAGTAGAATAACGCGATTTCTCTGTGCCTCAGTTTCCTTGTATGTATAATGGAAATGATAATAATACCATTCTCAGAGAGTTCTTGTGGCATAGACTAAGTATTCAATAAATGTCAGCTGTTTCTATTAATAGGGGTCCCTGGGTGGTGCAAACAGCTAACACACTTGATTATGAACTGAAAGGTTGGAGGTTCAAGTTCACCCAGAGGTATCTCAAAAGAAAGACCTGGCTGGGAAGCCAAGGTCGAGAAGGGGAGAGTGTTGACATGTTGTGGGGTTGGCAATCAATATCATGAAACAATATGTGTATTAAATGTTTAACGAGAAATTAGTTTGCTCTGTAAACCTTCATCCACTGTACAAAAAAAACAAGAAAAATAAAGACCACCAATACAGGTAACTATATAGGTAAATTTAAAAACAAAAGAAAGAAAGGCCTGGTGGTTTACCTTGGAAAAATGAGACATTGGAAGTCCTAGGGAGCGCTGCCCTACTCCGACACACACGAGGTTGCCATGAGTCGGAGTCAACTTGATGGCAACTGGTTGACTGGTTTATTTCCATCAGCGTTGATCAAGAACCTCAGAGCAAAACAGAAATAAGAAACAGAGAGTCCTAAGAACTTTCCACTTCCTTTTTGAGACCCAGTTAAATTTTCACTCTTCGGTTCCCATGAAACTTTCCTGTATTCTTATATGATAGTTCCTTTTTTTGTTGTTGTTGTTTAATAAGCTAATTTAAGTTAGTTTCAGTTGCTGAAACCAAAGAAACTTGACTAATATAGTTCAAGAATACCTAAAATAGCCACCGAAAATAGGGCTAGGAAATTAACATGAGCTGACTGACAGTACCAGTGTTTTGGGGTCAATGTCGGGGCAGACCCCGAGCTCGCTTGGGAGACTGTCTGTGGAGGTCCCTCTGTGAATTTTGATATACAACCCAATATACGCATGTGCAACACCACTGCACAGTAGAGAGGGGAGAAACCATATCCCAGAACGTGGGGGAATTTCCACTAACTGTCGGGTGAATGAGGTTGGGTTGAAAATTACCCTATGAACCGTCCCAGCCCTCTAGACCAGCTCAGAAATGGATGGTTGAAGACGGGAGGGAGAGGCTCTGACTCACCTCTACCAGAGTTCCTATTAATCGTTAGAGAACTCTTCTCGAAGCGCCCTTCACTAAGTACAGCAGCTTGTCATTCATGTGTGAAAGTAACAAACATGATCAAATCCCCCAAGGCTCAAAAAGTATACCTTCATATACCTTCCCGAAAATATCATGCAAAAATATGTGGGGGAGGATATGAGGAAACGTTGGGGGTTCTCAGTACCAGCAGGAGGCTGGAGGACTTGCCTGGAATGAGAGCAGCCAAAGCAGCTCCTTCCTGGTTCTTTTGTCCTGATCTTGTGGAGACCCTGGGTGGCACAAATGGTGAAGCGCTCGACTACTAGTGGAAAGGTTGGTGGTTTAAACCTACCCAGAGGTGCCTCAGAAGACAGACCTGGCGATCTGCTTCCTTAAAAACCCTGTGGAGCAGTTCTACTCTGCACACATGAGATCACCAAGAATTGGAATCAATTCGAGGGCACCTAACAACAGCAATATCCTGATCCTATATATGGTGGAAGAAGTACAACCAGAATGTTCCTTAGAAGCGAGGATGGCGAGACTACGTCTTACATACTTTGGACGTGTTGCCAGGAGGGATCAGTCCCTGGACAAGGACATCATGCTTGGTAAAGTACCAAACCCAAACCAAACCTGTTGCCTTCAAGTCGATTCTGACTCACAGCGACCCTATAGGACAGAGTTGAACTGCCCCATAGGGTTTCCAAGGAGTGCCTGGTGGATTTGAACTGCCAACCTGTTGGTTAGCAGCCGTAGCTCTTAACCACTGCGCCACCAGGGTTTCCTGGTAGAGTACAGGTTTACTGAGAAAGAGGAAGCCCCTCAATGAAAAGGATTGACACAGTGGTTGCAACAATGGGCTCAAGCATAACAATGATCGTGAGCACGGCGCAGGACCGGGCAGTGTCTCTTTCTGTAGCACAGAGGGCTGTTATGAGTCGGAACCAACTCGACGGCACCTAACAACATGTATGGTGGGGACCAGCCACTTCTTGGCATTCTCATCTGAAGTGTTCTCACGAAAGTGTATGCTGAACCACCACCACCAATGTCCTGATCCTGTGTACGTGGGGACAAACCACTGCTTGGTATTCCCATCCGAAGTGTTCCCTTTGCTCTGCTGAAGCTGCTGGGAGCACGTCCTCCCTACAGTCTGTGCTTTCCTCCATCAGATCCAGGGCCCCGGCAAGAGCGTCCAGGTGATCGAGCCCCAGGGTTGGGGGGAGGGGAGAGGGGTAGATTTGAACCTTGCCCATCTACCTGTCTCCATGTGGGCTCCCAAGTGTGAAAACAGCCAACACCTGCTCCAGTTTGCAGACAGACAGGACTCTTTACAGGATTTGCTGTTGCTTTGGTGATGATATCGTGGATCGACCTCCTAGGGTACATTGTATCCCACCACAAGTGTGGGCAAAATGCATGAAACAAATAGAAAGTTCCAAACTACAGAATTTTAAATAAATCTACTTTTCCCATCCAAGGAAGTAAAATAAAGCTTACATTCATTCCACTTTTTGGTAAGTGTCTTTCTGGCTAAAACTTACATTCAATTTGCCTGTCTATAGCCCCTGTTGACTATAATCTCTAAATAATACATTATTTAGATGTTATTTAAATAGAGTTATTATCTAAATATATGCTTATGTTACCCTACAAGCCAGTGCGCTACTTGTCTGTCCGTGGAGGCTTGTGTGTTGCTTCGATGCCGAACAGATTTCACGGAGCTTCCAGACTAAAATGGACTAGGAACAAAGACCTGGTGATCTCCTTCCAAAAATCAGTCAATGAAAACCCCACGGATCACAATGATTCAATCCACAACCAATCATGGGGATGGCACAGGCAGCATTCAGTTCTATCGTGCATGAGGTCACATGAGTTGGGGGCTGTCTTAGTTACCTAGTGCTGCTATAACAGATATACCACACATGGACAGCTTCAATAAACAGAAGTTTATTCTCTCACACTCTAGTAGGTTAGAAGTCCAAATTCAGGGCGTCAGCTCCAGGGGAAGGCTTTCTGTCTCTGTCAGCTCTGGAGGAAGATCTTTGTCATCGATCTTCCCCCAGACTAGGAGCTTCTCAGTGCATGGACCCCAGGTCCAAAGGACACGCTCTTCTCCTGGCACTACTTTCTTAGTGGTACGAAGACCCCATGTCTCTCTGCTCACTTCTCTCTTTTATATCTCAAAAGAGATTGGCTTGAAACACAATCTAATCTTGTAGATTGAGTCCTGCCTCATTAACATAACTGCCACTAATCCCACATCCACATCACAGAAGTAAGATTTACAACATACAGGAAAATCACATCAGAGGACAAAACGGTGGACAATCACCCAATACTGGGAATCATGGCCTAGCCAAATTGATACACATGTTTTGCAGGGGTCAGAATTCAATCCATGACAGGGGCCGACTCAATGGCAGCTAGCAACAACAATAACCCTACGGTTTCATGTATTCATTCACACATAGACTCAAGCATTCAGCAAAGCTTTATTGAGTGTCTACACTTGTCAGGCACTGAATATACGAGATGTATAAGCAAAGGCCCCTGTTTTATTGCTCAGCACATGTACCAATTTTTCCTGGCCATCGGCCTGGTAGTGAGGTAAGTGCCTGCCACAATAATAGGCACCCTCCTCATTGGTAGTCTGGTAGTTGAAAGTTGTTATTTGAAACTTTTATTAAACCCCACATACAAAAAATGAATAAAAGTATTTCTTCTCTTTCATCAAACTACTAACAAAAAGGAGAAATAGCCAAAATTGTTTTAGCCTTAACCTGAGCTACTCTGTAACTATTCATCACTTTAAAAAGAAAAATAGAAAGGCATCTGTTTTCCTTGGCTTGTTTTTCTTTTCTGTATGGTAAATCCATCATCTTGGTTTTATTGTCTCCTTATTTTTATTTCTCCATTTCTACATATGCCAAAGGTTACTGAGTCACTTATCTTCAACAGATGTAACAGTTACTCAGACTCTCCAAAATATTCGATAATTGTGGAGAGATGCACATTTGTGAAACATTATTCCATGGGTATAAATTTGACTATGCAACTTTTAGGAGATAAAAAATAAAGAAAACATCTAAAGTCTCTCTTTAAATACCCACATGGTATACATCTCTAAAATGAATCTCATTTTTAAAAATATAAAACAAATATCCATCTGTATCCCGCTTCTTACCAAATAGTCTTTCAAGTCAAGTAAAAACTGGCAGCTGGTAGCAACCAAACCAAACACTTTGTTTGTTTTGATATTGTCAGAACTAGACTATTTAAATCAGTTGCCAAACATTTATTTCCTTTCTGAAATATAAATGCAGAATAACATAGCAACAGGGCATTTGGATGATTTGGAAATTGGGACAACTACATTTTTGGACCCAACATCCTTCATATGTCAATCTGAACAAAATATCCTCTTTGACTTCTTATGCACCGGCAAATCCCAGAACAGTGTCTGCAAAAATGCTATTAATAATTACCAACAATGAGAATATCTATAGGAGATTAAACATTCTCCCCAATCTGGTTCCCGCTGGTTATTCCAACCATCTTCCACTGCCACCAGGACTCTCTACTCTGGTCAGGCTGCCCTACTCCCTAGTCCTTTAATAAGCCACATGCATTCCTACCACTTTCCTTTCTTGGCCTCTTCGTGTGCCTTTCCACCTAAAAGAAGGCTCTTTCCTCTTCTTACCATCTAATAATTCCTCTCCATCCTTCAAAGATGGGAGCAGTAGCAACCTCCTCCTTGAAACGTCCCTTGACCATGTTAGTGCACAGTTTTCCTTTCCAAGTTAACGGACAAGGGCTCTCCTTGGATAGGGTAGGGGGATGGGAGACTCTTCACTACTTCATCATCATTCAACCTGGGCTATTGCAATAACATTCTAATTGATCCTCCGTTCATGAATCACTTTCTTCTAAAATTCATTCTTAGATCTATTAGCGTTATCATCATAAAATAAATTTGATCATAATCATTCATCTGCTTAAAATCTTTGGTTATAAATTCCAGAATGATGAAGGATCTAAAGTTCAGGTTCCAGACACAAGGCAGACCGAGCAAATGCAGACCCCCACTCATTTCTTACCACAACTCCCCACAAGCACATAAAAACACTGGACAAAATATAACAAAATAATTTAAAATGTGTATCTGAGCTTGAATGCTCCAGGTTCCAGAAACAAAGAAGGAACTTAATGCCAGTATGAGTAGTAAACTTGTAACTCATATATTGGGGGGAGAGCAGGATATAGGCTATAGGCCCTAAATGCTAGGGGCTAGGATTTTAATACTTAAACAAGAACAAGAGATGCAATCTTGGGCCCACATGAGACAAGAAGATGGAACTGAGATCCCTAAATAAACTAAGACCCTGGAAGAGCAGTCCTCTCTATGGAAATAGAACTAGAAAACTCTTCCCACTTTCCCAAGAAAGCAACAATGAAGTATACTTTGCACAGGATCCTCAGAGTGAAAAAACACCTCTCGTGAAATATTATAGTTCCAAGTCTGCACCATACAAGGGTGTGGAGTTGAAATTTACAATACCTTCATTGTGTGAGCATCTCCAAGCTGAAAATTTAGTGTTAATTAGGCCCAGACTGGTGAAATCTCTGGGTGCCTAACATAAAAAAGTATAAACTACTCTCCAGGGATATTTCCTTAACCCAGAGTAAATGTGACTATCTCACGAAAAAAAAAAAAAAACCACAAAAAAGACATAAAGTTATAAACTCACAAACAAAAATTACAAACCACGGGAGGAAAAAATTCAACACACACACACAAACAAAACAGGATTAGTGAAAGCTTGAGATAATAATAGAATAATTGGAGCTTATAAAATAAGACTGTTTATAATTATGTAAAAAAGGAATATAAGTTATTATAAAAAAGATAGGACTATGTGACAAGACAAAATCCAAATAGCTCCTCTAAAAAAGAAAAAATATCATAGTTTGAATTTAAAATTTAATGCATCGGTTAAACAACATATTGAACATATCTGAGGAAATAATTAGATCTTCAAGAAATTTCTCAGACTGAAATATGCAGAGATAAAGAGATAGAAAAAGTGAAAGAGAGGTTAAAAGACATGGAAAATAAAGCACAAAAGGTCTAATTAATATCTCCGTCAGTTAACTTTGTAGTGTTACAAACCACCCTGTGCTGGTTATTGATGTATTTCTTCTCAGCTTCAAATTCATACTTTTTGCCTGCTCTGTGAAAAAGGATCTGGGCCCTTTAATATTTTTCCTTTATCAGATGGCTTGATGTTAAGCTTTATTATTCAAGGTCACTTGGGAAATATCATAAGAGGAAAAAGTTTTGCTTTCTGGTTCTGGTGTACTCCCAGTGCGCACGGCTTCCCAAGCACCAGGCTCCTGAAACCTGGGCAATTTTCCCAATAGAGACTCTTGCAACTTCTCCAGTGCCCAGGTGCTGCAGTGCACAGCAGCCAGCAGCACCCAGTGGCCATAAGAAAATAAAGAATACACATGCTAACAATAGCAAGAGTGAAATAGAGGACATCACTAAGTATCTTACAGATACTACAAAAAACTCTATACTAATTAATTTGACAATTTGATGAAATGAAAAATTCCTTGAAAGGCATGTATTATCATAATTGTCTCAAGAAGAAAAATACAATATAAATAAACCTTTATCAATTAAAGAGTTCCTGGGTGCACAAACGGTTTATACTCAGATGTTAACAAAAAGGCTGGCAGTTCGAATCCACCCAGCAGCACCATGGAAGAAAAGTCCTGGTGATCTGCTTCAGTAAAGATTAAAGTCAAGGAGACAGTACAAAGGAGTTCTACTCTGTAAGACATGGGGTCACCATGAGTTGGAGTCTTCTCAATGGCCCAAGACAACAACAACAGCATATCAATTAAAGAAATTGACTTCATAATTAAACACCTTCCTACAAAGAAAACTCCAAGCCTAGTTAGCTTTACAAATGCACTCTATCAAATATTTAAGGAAGAAATAATAACAAGCCTACATAAACTCTTTCAGAAAGTAGAAAGGGAGGGAACACTTCATAACTCATTTTGTAAGACCAGTACTACCCTCTTGGAGCCCTGGTGGAGCAGTGGTTAAGAGCTAACCAAAATGTCAGCAGTTCGAATCCACCAGCTGCTCCTTGGAAACCCTATGAGGCAGTTCTACTCTGTCCTCTAGGGTCGCTATGAGTCGGAATCAGCTTGACAGCAATGGGTTTGGTTTTGGTTTTTACTACCCTGTTGCTAGAACTAGTTGCCTTAGTTTCCTAGAGCTTCCATAACAAAATACCACCAAATGGATGCTTTAAAAGACAGAAATTTATTGTCTCACAGTTCTGGAGGCCAGAAATTCAAATAAGAGTGTGAGCCATGTCGATTCCTTCTGAGAGCTTTGAGAGAGAAGTTGTTCCATGCTTCTCTCCTACATCCTGGTGGTGCCCAGCAATCCTTGGCATTCCTCGGCTTGCATCTACCTCATCTATCCCTCTCTGTATCTGTTCTTCTCTTTTACAAGAAACCACTCAGATGGGATTAACACCCATCCTGCTCCCATAGGGCCTCATGTTAACCGATAACATCTTCAAAGACCCCATTTTCAAACGAGGTCACATTCACAGGTCCTTGGGGTTAGGCCTTGAACGTATCTTTTAGGGGACACAATTCATAAATGAATCTCAAAAACATCATGCTGCATGAAAGAAACCAGACACAAAAGACTACGTACAGCATGCTTTCATTTCTGTGGCATATTCTATAAAAGGCAAAAACACAATGACAGAAAGTGGTTGCCTGGGGCTGAGGTTGGGAAGAGGAAATTGACTAATGGTTGTGAGGAATCTTGTTTGAGGCAATGGGAATATTCTATATCTTGATTGTGGTGGTGCTTACACATCTGTAAGCATTTCAGAACTCGTCGAACTATTTACTTAAAACCACTGGATTCTTTTGTATATATGTTACATCTCAATAATGCTGTAAAAAAAAAAAAAAAAAAATCCTGGGTCCTTGGTGGTACAGTTGAGCTGCTGAATTGATTAATCCTAAAATCTGCCCTGGCTACTTGCAGGCAAAGTCATACTAACCAACCTAACTGATACTGACCCCCTTAACTTTTTGCTTATAGTGTTTTCGTCATTTACTTATATTCCTTTCCCCCACTGACTTGTGAGTTCTTCAGGAGAAGGGACTCCTGGTGCTATTCTTTCTATTTCCCTGCCAGACACACAGTGGGAATTCCATAAATGTTGGCTGAATAGTGATAGCTGTGAATCTCTCTCTGGCAAACCTCATTTAAAATCATAGTTTGATACCATTTTCTCCCTTCTAAGGGAACACCCTTTGTCATTCTTATACTTACTCACTCCTTATTTACTGAATAAAAGACTAACATTTTTCAAACTGTTAAAGATGCCACTAACACCAACTTTCCATATAACCCACAAAAGAGAAAGGCAGAGTTTTCCTTGAAGTCATGACTAGCCAAAATGATTCCCCTTACAGGGTGGCTAATGGATGGACAATTTGCATTTGTATAATCTTCAGAGATTGTTCTCCTGTGTTCCTTATGAGCTCTGTGGACTTAAGAGTCAGTAGTGCAGTCTATGCTACAGCCATACTTGGGGGATTCCCCCCACTCTGCCATCCAGAAGTTTATGGCACTGTATTGCTGTACAAATTATTCAGTACATACAATTGTTTGATAAAGAAAAACCATCTTTATTAGAGACTTACACAAATGCAGTATAAGATGATAAGGGAAGTAAAAGGAAATGTATGAAGATAGATAGGGAATAATAGTAGAATACCTCCAAATGTGGAAGTTAGAGATATGGGGATCAGTTTGGACTACAACATTTGTGACTCCACAGTGCACCCATTTTTGTAAAGGTAAGAATCAAAGATGATCCTAAGCTTTCAGGATGGGGAGGAGAATATGGATGGTGATGCCTTAACCAATATGTGCCTTGTTAATTCTTTTGTCCCCAGTAATTTGTACAAAGTTGCATTGGTTATCTATCAATACATAACAAATGACCCCAAAATTTGGAGTTTAAAACAACAAACATTTATTTTCTTGTTCTTCCTGTGGTCCAAGAATCTGGGCATGAGTTAATTGGGTGCCTCTGGCTTGAGATTGATTGCAGTCCAGCTGTCAGTCATCTTGAGGCTCAAGTAGGGCTGCAGAATCCACTTCCAAACTCAATCACAAAACTGTTAACAGACCTCAGCAGATCTACTTCCATGTGTACTCATATTTTTGCAAGCAGGCCTCAGTTCCTTGCCATGTGGAACTCTCTAATGGAGCCCAAGTGTCTTCATGACATGGCAGCTGGTGGTCCAAAAGAGAGAGAGAGGGAGTCACGGAGCACCCAAGATGGAATCCACAGTCTTTTTTTATAACCTAATCTTTGAGGTGACATCTATCCCTTCTACCCTATTCTATTCAATAAGTTTAGTACACACTCAAGTGGAGGGAATTACACAGGGAAGGAATACTAAGAGATGGAGATCATTGTGAGCTATCTTAGAGGCTACCTACCACAAAAGCTGGACAATGAATAAGGAAGACTGAAGAATTGACACCTTTCAATTACAGTGTTGGCGAAGAATATCGAATATACCATGAACTGCCAGCAGAACAAACAAATCTGTCTTGGAAGAAGGACAGCCAGAATGCCCCTTAGAAGCAACGATGGCGAAACTATGTTTCACATACTTTGAACATGTTATCAGGATGGACTAGTCCCTGGAGAAGGACATCATGCTTAGTAAAGTAGAGTGTCAGCTAAAAAGAGGAAGACCCTCAACAAGATGGATTGACACAGTGGCTACAACAATGGGCTCAAGCATAACAACAATCATGAGAATGACGCAGGACCAGGCTGCATTTCATTCTGTTGTATATAGGGTCACTATGAGTGGGAAGCAACTCGACGGCACCTAACAACCTAACAACAACAATCACGAAAGTCTAGTGGGCTCTCCATGAATCTTTGTTCAGTGAATGAAAGAGATAGGAAATAGAGAAAGAAGAGTAAGATTGGGAAAAATCTTTGTAAGTTAGGTGTCCAGTTTCGGTATATCTTATTTTGGTCCCGGTGTGAGATTACAGCAGAGCCTATGTGTCCGCCAAATCCATTTCCTTTTCCCCTGGGAACACCCCTAGACTGCATTTCCCAGCCTGGCTTGCAGTTTGATGAAGCCAAAGGATTGAATATGGCCAATGGAAAGCGGGAGCAGAGATGTTTGCCACTTTCAAGCCTGGTCCCCAATCCCACTCCATTCTCCACGTTCTACCTCCTTTCCCATATGCCGGCCATGCAGAGGATGCAGTGGCGAACACAAGAATTGGGGGATGGTGAAACCACTAAATGGAAGAGCTTGGATCTTTGAATGATTCTGTAGAGAAGAGCCCTCCCCAACCTTCCAACTAGCCCACATCCTCATGACTAAGGAAAAAAGTTATGTTAAGCCACTGAAATTTGGGAGTTATTTGCTACAAGGGATAAGAAGAGATTGTAAAAATGGAGCAATTAAGACAATGTGGTATTGACAGGGAGCTAAAAAAATAGACCAATATAACAGAATAGAGAGACCAGAAACCCACCTACATATGTATTATGAAACAGCTGGCATTGCAGATCAGAGAGGAAATGAGGGTCTAATTAAGATACAAAAGCTACATACTATAAAACTGAAATAACCCAAACCCATTGCCATCGAGTTGATTCCAACTCATAGAGACCCTACAGGGCAGAGTAGAACTGCCCCAGAGGGTTTCCAAGGAGTGTCTGATGGATTTGAACTGCCGAATTTTGGTTAGCAGCTGAGCTCTTAACCGCTGTGCCAGCAGGTCCCCACAAACTATAAGGGGGATGGGGGAGCCTAGATAAATGGAGCACACTAAAATTAAGGACTTCTATTCATCCATAAGAAGCCCTGGAGGCACAGTGTTAAGCGCTTGGCAGCTAACCAAAAGGTCAATGGTTGGAACCCACCAGCCACTCCACAGAAGAGAGATGTGGCAGTCTGCTTCTGTAGATTTACAGCCTTGGAAGCTCTATGGGGCAATTCTACTCTGTCCTATAGGGTTGCTGTAAGTTGGAATTGGCTCCATGGCAGTGAGGTTATTTTATTTATTTATTTTTTGATACATTCATAGGTACCATAGAGTGAGAGAGAAGTTGTCTCTTTGGAAGATATCTGTAACACATGTAATTGACAAAAAAGTGGTGTGTAGAATAAAAAGATCTCCTATGGATCAGTAAGAAAAACATAAACATCACAGCAGAAAACTGTGCTAAAGACAGAAACAGGAATTTCACAGAAGAGAAAATATAGTGTCCCATAAACAAATAAAAAACTTGCTTATCTTTATTTGTAGACAGGGAAAAATGAATTAAAAACTACAATGATATACTACATTAGATCTTCCATATTGACAAGAATTAAACAATTGAACAACAGTAAACATTGGGAGCAATTATAACTCTTATGCAGTCCTTTTGGAAAAAATGAGGTATTTCCTGGTAAAGCTAAAAATATGCACATCCTGGGACTTAGCAGTTCCAGTCCTAGGTATATACATGTACAAGAAAGTTCAGAATAGTATGATTCATTGTTGCGAAATCTGGAAACAACCCATATCTGCCAACAGTGTTGTGAGGTGATATCAAGTCAGCAATAACCCACAGTGACCTTATGTAAAACAAAAGGAAGCATTGCCTGGTCCTGTGCCATCCTCACAATTGTTGCTATGTTTGAGCCCATTGTTGCAGCCAACAGTCAATTTACCAACAGTAAATATTAATATAAACATTATAGGTATAATCAAAGGAATGGTATATAATAGTTAAAATGAAAAAAACTATAGCTACATGACTGAACCTCCAAAACAGAATGTTAAGAGAAAAAAAAAGTCACATAAGAAAACATATTTACTTAAAGTACAAAACCAGGCAAAACTAAACAATATAGTCTAGAGATACACAAAGGTGTAAAAAAAATAAAACGATAAAAGGCAAACACATGTTTATAAAATTGAGGAGAGTGATTACATCTGAGAGGTAAAATCGGGGATGTACTCAGGATGGAACACGTAGGGGGCTTCAAAGGTACAGAGAAAGTTCTCTTCTTAAGCTAACTGGTGTTAGCTCTTTAAAATATTTTAGTTAGCACAACTTGACCAGGGCAAAGTCATAGAAGCTTCACAGACACATCCAAACACCGTAAGAGACTGAGCTACTGGGCTGAGGGCTGGGGACTATGGTCTTGGGGGACATTTAGCTCAACTGGCATAACATAGTCTATAAAGAAAATATTCTACATCCGACTGTGGTGAGTAGTGCCTGGGGTCTTAAAAGCCTGCAAGCGGCCATCTAAGATACATCTACTGGTCCCATCCTGGCTGGAGCAAAGGAGAATGAAGAAGACCAAAGACACAAAGGAAAAATTAGTCCAAAGGACTAAGGGACCACAGCTACCACAACTGTCACCAGACTGAGCCCAGAGCAACTAGATGGTGCCCGAATACCAGCACCAACTTCTCCGGCAGGGATCACAATAGAGTCCCAGACAAAACGGAGGAAAAATGAGGAATGAAACTCAAATTCACACACACAAAGAGAAAAACAGATCAGGCTGGCTGGTCTGAGAAAGACCGGAGAAACCCCAAGAGTATGGCCTCCCGACACCCTTTTAACTCAGTACTGCAGTTGCTCCTGAAGTTCACCCTTCAGCCAAAGATTAGATGGGTCTATAGAACCAACAATAACACATGTGAGGGACATGCTGCATAGTTCAATATGAGACTAATGGGCACACCAGCCCAAAAGCAAAGACAAGAAGGCAGGAAGGGACAGGAAAACTGGATGAATGGAAACAGGGAAACTGAGGTGGAGAAGGGGAGAGTGTTGACATGTCATGGGGTTGTCAACCAATGTCACAAAACAACTGGTGTATTAACTGTTTAAATGAGAAACTAATTTGCTTTGTAAACTTTCATCTAAATCACAGTAAAAAGATATTTTTTTAAATGTACGTGTATATTGTACACACTATTTTGTTGACATATTTCACAAGTTTAAAAGGTAAAAAAAATCATTATAAAACTCTATTTATTCATCTGAAAGTCTACACATGACGTATTCCTAAAGATAAAAGGGAAGGATATCAAGAGTGTGTACAGAGGAGAGAGAGAGAGAAAAAAAACGAGATTAAGAAATCCGGAAGGACACAAACCAAAATGCTCATAGTAGAGATTTTATTTGTTTGTTTGTCCTCACTATTTTTTCTAATTTTCTACAGTGTACATGTACTACTTTTGTAACTTAGAAAAGAAAGGATACTTTGCCACGAGAGCATGAGAAGAAGTGGACAGAGAGGTAGGAGGAGAACGCTGAAAGGAGACCCAAGCATCTGGAGCTGAGCAAGGAGAAACTGGTCAACTATATCCCATCGCAGAATCTGATTCCTAACAGAGTAAGCGACCATGCAGCAGAGAGCAACTAAAGGAAGACCTGGGAGGAGGTCACCTCTAAAGTAGCTCCTAAGCTTCTCGCCCTAGGTAGTGAAGAATTTAACCTTGCCCTCGGCTTCTGGGAGGTAATCTCTAAACCCTTGGAAAGTTGAAGGTCATGCCTGATAGGAGTGTCTTCGTATGCCTGGGGCTTCCGGTGAGCTGGACGGTAGCGAGGTGATGTAGGGTGGGCGCTTTGCTTAGTATCAGTCTCAGGGGCTGGAGACTGAAACCAGCCAGGTGGACAATCAACCATGCTTACATGATGGGGCCCGAATGAAGACTCTGGACACCAAGGCTCCAGTGAGCCCCCCAGTCGGCAGTTCTCTGTGCATCCTGTCACACACTGATACTGGGAACGGAAATGCTGTCCTGACGCCACCGGAGAGGACAACTGGAAGCTCCGCATTTGGAGATTTTCCTAGACTCTGCCCTTTGTGCTTCTTCCTTTGGCTGATTTTAATCTGCATCTTTTCCCAGTAATGAACTGTAACTGTGGGAATAAGAGCTTCCAGAGAGTTCTGTGAGTCCTTCTAGTGAATTATCAAAACTGAGGGTGGTTTTGGGACTGTATTCCCTCGAAGTTCGCAGGTGGCTAACCCTTGCTCCCTCCCACAACAGAGTGGCCAAGCCTTTGCATGCCTTCTATTCTGCTTCCTTGTACTATGCTTACTGCAGCATGTGAAAAATTTAGTGTCTATTTGGGAATCCTCATGATGCTATCAAGAAATACAATAACATGCGGAAGGGTAGAGAGACTTACGCCGATCTTTGCAAAAATAGTTTTCAGAAGTCAGCAGAGTTGTTTAAAGAAAATGACTAGGAGAGGCCCCAGGAGCCACAACACGAAGGATCGTTCCAGCTCAGAAAGGGCCTGACTGAGCAGGCAACAGCTAGAGTGGGCGTGGGTAGTTCCTTTCTCTTTTACTCATCTTGGGCTCTGAGAATTATTATTTTTCTTTCTTTTTCTTTTTTTTCTCCTTAACCTTGTAGTGGATATTAAGGCAAAATGAGATTTTTTGGGTTTTCTGTCGATAACTTTTCTTTTGTCACATTTTTACTTGATTTTAAGGAGGTGGTAAACCCACCCCCCCTCCAAAAAAAAAAAAAGAAAACAGCTGCCATTGAGTTAATTCCAACTCATAGGAGAGAGTAGAACTGTCCCACAGGGTTTCCAAGGCGCAGCTAGTGGATTTGAACTACCAACCTTTTGGTTAGTAGCCATAGCTCTTAACCACTGCGCTACCAGAGCTCCCAGAGGTGGTAGTGACTAAGAAAAAGTAGACTGATGTTCAGGTGATCTGAATACTCTTAACCATGGTGTTATTAAATTCTACTTTTAGGTTTGGTATTTTAAATACTATCATTTAATGTTCAAATTAAATACTTATTCTGTTGCTAATCGATGTGACTTTATATCTGTAAAAGAGACTTATGTTAGGTGCTGTCAAGTCAATTTTCAACTCACAGTGACTCGTGGCAGAGTAAAACTGCCCCATAGGGTTTTCTAGGCTGTAATCTTTATAGAGCAGATTGCCAGGTCTTTCTCCTATGGAGCCTCTGGGTGGGCTCAAACGCCAACCTTTCAGTTAACAGCCAAGCACTTAACCGTTACACCACCAGGGTACCTTAAAAGAGACTTACAAATATAAAACTATTTTATTTCAATTAAAAATTGATCATTAAAACATGAGCTTCCCTATGGCCTTAAAATATCTGAAATTCTGTATCTTTAGTTCATTATTCTTGCTCCCATGCCATCAAGCTGTGACTCCTTCTCCCCATCACTGTTAAGCAGCTCAGAAACCCAGTGATGGTGCCTATACTGTACAAGTTTGGCCTTCACTCCCAATTGTAATGTCTCTCCAGTTTATCCCTTGGATATCTCACATTGTCTCGCTGCTCTATTATCTCGAAATGTTCACCTTCTGGCCACCGCTCTCTCTCTTCAGAGCACTATTCTCCCTTCCCAAATATCATCTGAGTACTTCCATGCAGATATGAAACCTTAAGCCTCAGCCTGAGCAGACTGGATAGAGCTGGAGCCTAGAATTTGACCCCTCATCAGGGTGGAGGAGGCCCTAGGCACCCTGGAGGAAACCTGGTTACACCACAGGACACAGCAGTGGAGGGTAAGCTGCAGACAACAGCAGGCCAGGCAGACATCTGGCGTCAGAGTAGGCCAGAGCGTGAGGAAAGGGTCTAACGGAGGTCTCAAGTCTAGTGCACATACCGTCTGATCATCACAAAAATCACATGTGCCACCACTCGCCCAGCTCACCCCACTTCTGAGCCTCTCCCTTAAGGGGTTTTGTACATGGCCACTAAAATTTCTCTTTTCAAAGGTCAGGTTAGTCCCAGAGCCTTCGAGAGATGAGTTTTTACAGAGACTGCAGTGCAGAGGCCCAGCTGAGGAAGAAGACCGACATGGGGTTCCTCCCAGCACCCCGCCTCTGTTAATGGCTTCACCCTCTCTGAGCAGAGTTAATATGTAACATGCTAAGAACAGGACCTGGCACCCAGAACTGCTAAGACAATGCTACCAAATTACTAGTATCCAGCATCAGAATAATAGTTACCTGTACTTTTTTCTATTCCACCTATATATAATTGGTCACTGAGTGCTGTATGCTCTTCATTCAAAATACCTCTTACATCTATTTAGTGGAATGTTTACAGATGAAATGACAGGGTGTTTAGGATTTTTTTTTTTCAATATAATATGGGAGTGGGGAAGCTGGCCGGCTAGGAATGAGGCCATGGATCAACGGATTCTGGGGCTGGATAATGGGTACGCGGGGGTTCATTTTACTATTCTATCTACTTCCAAAATTTTCCAAAATAAAAATTAAAACAACAACAGAATTGTCTTTTTTACTGATTCTTTCCTTTCCACCTCATAGTCACTATAGAAATTTAAAGAAGCAAAAGAGACTTGGCCAACAGCAATGCCAGGAGCACATGTCCCACAGGGGGAAGCTGGCCTGTCATACACGAGAGCCTTAGGGTCATATTCCCGAAGGGATCTGCTGGGCCCATTGTGGCCACCCACCTCGCAGGCTCAGAAACTGATTTGTCAGCACCTTGCTCATGGCTCTGTCTCAGAGGATCAGATGCATGTGAACTAAGCTCAGGAGAATGACGGCAACGTCGAATGTCAACTCATTCTCCTGTAATGCAACCTGCAGCTGCTGAAGATGAGGACACTGGAGTCCTTTGGCCAGCAGCTTCTCTCCTAGGCAAGTAGATGGAGTGCTGTAGGAGCATGGAGTCAGAGCAAGGGCAGGTGATTATGCTCTGCGTGTCTTACTGGTGTCAAGCCAAGGTCATCTGACCCTTCCCCATAATGCCAGGGCAGGGAAGGCACCAGTGTTTGGTAGGTGCCTCCATGCACCATCACATTGGCCTTTGGCCCGTTGGGTCAAATATCCATCCCCTACTGAAAGGCTTTTCTTTGTTTAGCTAATGGCTTTAATTTAATCATTATTGAATTTTGCATGCCAAGGGGCCATTTTATATTTCAGGGTTTTTTTTCTTTTTGTTGTTGTGCTTTAAGTGGAAGTTTATAATTCAAATTATTCTCTCACAAAAAAATTTATACGTACGTTGTTATGTGACCCTTGTTGCTCTCCCTGTACTGTGACAGCACACTCCTCCCTTCCACCCCGGATTTCCCGTGTCCATTCAACCAGCTCCTCACCCTCTCTGCCTTCAAATCTCACCTCTGGACAGGAGCTGTCCATTTAGTCTCACGTATCTACTTGAGCTAAGAAGCACACTCTTCACGAGTGTCATTTTATGTCCCATAGTCCAGTCTAATCCTTGTCTGAAGAGTTGGCCTCCGGAATGGTTTTAGTTTTGGTATGTTCCATTTTTGTATTGGATGTTGAATATTGATTTTGTGTTGATCTTTAAGAATACAATAGTCATATTATTTCTCTTAGTTCCAAGTAGGGGAGAGGGGGAAGGGGACTTTTCGGAATGGTGTGGCATTAACTACTATACTAACGCCTCATACTTCAACTATAAAGAGCCTCCTAACCCATTTCCTTCCCTCCAGGGTCTGCTGGCTCTGATGCATCCTACCCGCCACTGCCAGATTCATTTTCCAGAAATATGACTTCAAATACTTCTAATGGTTTTCTATGGCCTCTCAAAGTCACAATCTGCCCTCTACCTGTCTTTCTAGTCTTATTTCCCACCTGAACCCATCTGCCTCAGTAAACTTGGCCTAGCTGCGTTCAGGGGGATACAACCTGAATGGTTTCATTGCCACATATTCATTGACACCATTCTTCCTGCCCTGACAAATAGAAAAGTTACCTGACTTTCAAGATGCAGTTCAAATTCCAACTTCTTTGGAAGTTGCCTGATTATACCAATTATGGGTGACAATTATGTTTTGTGAAAAAGCATAACAATTGTCAGGGCCAGTCTCATGGGTGAGCCACCTCTTCAGTCACACAGGGCTTCACCCTTAGAGGGATCCAGGCTTGGTTTAATGCTCTGTGATTGCCCACTCAAAATTCTTATTACTTTCTGAACAAGGGGCCCCACATTTTCGTTTTGCCGTGGGTCCTGCGAATCATGTAGCTGGTCCTGATAATAGTATGCGTCTCTATTTTAAGTGACCTTGGCCTGCCCAGATCGCAGGATCCAATTCCTAACAGAGTTAGTGACCATATTAGAAAGTTATCACTTCCCTTTCATTTCAATCAACTCAACATATTGAATATTTATCACGTCAGTTTTACACAAGGCACCAATAGTTCCTTAAAAACCTAAATCAAACCCATTGCCACTGAGTCGATTTCTACTCATAGTGACCCAATAGGATAGAGTAGAACTGCCCCATAGCATTTCCAAGGAGCAGCTGGTGGATTCGAACTGCTGACCTTTTGGTTAGCAGCCTGAACTCTTAACCTCTGCACCACCAGGGCTCCTTAATCCTCCCAAAAAACAATTACATTTTTTAAAGCTGTTAAATTGGTCTCTAACTGTCCAGTGGGGGACAGCTGAGGCATGGTGAGAGTGTTGGGGTTTGAGGCAGAGCCAGTGTGGTTCATCTCCCATAAGCTGTTTTGCTTTTCACAGTTTTTCCCAGCTTTTCCCTCTCTTGACTTCTGAAACCACAGGTTCTCTAAAAGATCTGAGGTTCTCCTGGGGGTTCTCATGGCAATGACACAAGAGTTTCATTTTCAGGAAGGAGCAGGGGCCGTTAGTGAAGTAAGAGTAAATAGCCAGCCAGGACAGCCCTAGGGCCTCTGAGAGGAGTCAGGATGAGTGCCTTATTTTCCTTGTGATGTTTTGAATTCTAGGAGAGCAGGATGCATTTTGCATGACTTTGAGCTTATCTCTCACAGCTATTTGCTCATGGTTGGCTCTCAATAAATATTTTGTGAATGAAATAAAAAGCAGCTGATAGATCAAACTAGCCTTAGTAAGAGTCTCCGCTTCTTGAACCCCTGCTGCGTGCCAGGCACATCCTTCCAGCCAATGAACAATCACCACCTGAAAACCTTTACTTTCTAAATGTCAGCATCAACAGGTAATAGGTCGGTAGGGATTGTTCACAAGAACCATATGTGTTTCTGAAGTTATTTATTTAACTGTGCTTATTTATACCTATATGCTCTGGTGGCATAGCAGTTAAGTGCTATGGCTGCTAACCACAAAGGTCAGCAGTGCAAATACACCAGCCGCTCCTTGGAAACTCTGTGGGGCTGTTCTACTCCGTCCTATAGGGTCGCTATGAGTTAAAATTGTCTCAACTCTTGCGTTGGAATCAACTTGACAACAAAGAGTTTGTTTATAACTATAACTCTTTTTTTTTTTTTAAATTAAGTTTTTACCTATTTACCCCTTGGCATAGAGTTGAGACAATTTTAACTCATAGCGACCCTATAGGACGGAGTAGAACAGCCCCACAGGGTTTCCAAGGAGCGGCTGGTGTATTTGCACTGCTGACCTTTTGATTAACAGCCTAGCGCTTAACCACTGCACCACCAGAGTTCCTTAAGCATAGAATTTCTGTATCTCTACAAAGTACAATATTACACTAGTTACCTATTTTGAAACTAATGCAAAGCTTGTGTCTATAAGAATTGTGAGCTTCTATGCATTTATTTGGAGTCCTGGTGGTACTGTGTTAAGAGCTCAGCTGCTAACTAAAAGGTCAGCCATTCAAATCCACCAGCTGCTCTTTGGAAACCCTGCGGGACAGTTCTACTCTGTCCTATAGGGTCACTATGAGTCAGAATAGAATCGATGGCAGTGGGTTTTCGGCAATGGGTTTATGCATTTATTTACCTAAAAGAATAGTTTGCATTTTGACATTTCCTTGCTCAGACAAAGGTTTAATGATTTTAAGAAGCAGAAAAATTGCTTAGATACCTATAAAAATTGTGAGAAAACTAGCTAATCAAGAGATGTTAGACACGTTAGAGAAGAGGGTGTAATGGTGAAGCACTCGGCTGCTAACCACCAGCCACTCCTTGGGAGAAAGACCTGGTGACCTGCTCCAGTAAAGATTACAGTCTAGAAAACCCTATAGGGCAGTTCTATTCTGTCGAATGGGGTCACTATGAGTCAAAATCGACGTGATGGCACACAACAACAAGTGACTGACGTGAAGCTCAATGAGATGAAGAAAGAAAATATTGAAGAAAGAGAACAATGACTGGAAGAAAAAGAAGAAAGAAATAACATAGAATTGATTAAATCAGGTACTGGACATGAACAATAAATAGACTGTAATCACTGTGGAACAGCGTAATGTGACATTTGTTATGGATCTGAGAACTAGGATAAGATTTTAGCAACCAGAGTTAAGCCCACCCAGTAAATAGTTACTGATAACTGTTAAGATCTGGAAGGAGCCTTTGTGGCCAGGGGTTAAAGTGCTTGGCTGCTAATTGAAATGTCAGCAGTTCAAACCCACCAGCCGTTCCACTGGAGAAAGATGTGGTAGTCTGCTTCTATAAAGATTACAGCCTTGGAAACCCTGTGGGGCAATTCTACTCTGTCCTATAGGGTTGTTATGAGTTGGATTCAACTGGACAGCAGTGGGTTTTAGTTATTAAGATCTGAGAGAACAGCATGTTACTCTGATTAAAGGTAGTTTCACTGAATCTTCAAAACAACCCTTAGGTCAATGTCACTAGAAATGAGAAAACTGAAGATCTAAATTAAAGAACATGCATAGGTTCACACAGGTGGTAAGAAGCAGAAATGAGTTTCAAGCCAAAGACTGCCCAGTTCCAGGGCCATCTGCTCACCATTCAGCACTCAGCAGTGAGGTGGCCTTTCTGATCAAAGTCCCAGGGAAGAACAAGTCTCCAAGGGGCAGAGCCTATAATTAACAGTGTCCAACTGTAAATCATGGCCGTATCAATATACATCTGCAGGCATGCTTAGCAAGCCCCCACAGTGGAGTTGCCTTCCAGTAAGAAGGAAGGGAATGTGTGTTTGTGTGTGCTAGCATGTTAGGTGGGACTTGAAGCTTTAAATGTAACTCTCCATGTGCTGCGTCCTGAGCAATGACATTTGAGCTTGAAAAACGTCCTTTCCTATCTAAGTGTTGTTCCTACTCTTACTTCTTTGTGTCCAATCACTGAATGTAAATCTGTTTCTGAGGACTCATACTAGAGAATCAGAGAGATATCCTAGAGTCCAAGTCTGGATGGGCAACAGAAATGCTGGAGGCTGGGAGCTCATTTGAGAAGTCAACCAATGAGCCAATCCCATCATTCCTGCCCACACCATTCCATTCCACAGCAGGGGTTCAAGATCAAGGCTAATCTCATATGTCAGCCTTCCTTCTGAGGATCAGGACTACCCACACCCAGCAAACAGTCTAGTAAAGAACCAAGGGCAAACAGACCCTGTCTTAGTCATTCAGTGCTGCTATAACAGAAATACCACAAGTGTATGGCTTTTAACAAAGAGAAATTTATTTTCTCACAGTCTAGTAGGCTAGAAGTCCAAATTCAGGGTATTATGTCCAGGAGAAGGCTTTCCTTCTCTGTCGGCTCTGGAGGAAGGTCCTTCTCATCAATCTTCCCCTGGACTAGAAGCTTCTCTATGCAGGAACCCTGGGTCCAAAGGATGAGCTCTGCTCCAAGTGATTCTTTCTTGGTGGTATGAGGTCCCCCCATCTCTGCTTGCTTCCCTTTCCTTTTATCTCTTATAAGATAAAAGGTGGTGTAGGTCACACCCCAGGGAATCTCCCTTTACATTGGATCAGGGATATGACTTTAGTAAGGGTGTTACAATCCCACCCTAATCCTCTTTAACATAAAATTAAAATCACAAAATGGAGGACAACCACACAATGCTGGCAATCATGGCCTAACCAAACTGACACATATTTTGGGTGAACATGATTCAATCTGTAACAATCCCTATTCAAGCCCAGCCCTGCTTGCCAGTGCTACCCCTGTCATCTGGGCAGCCACACGAACCTCAAGCTTCTTCCCGCCCACACCTACTGTACCTTCCGTGGCCTGCTCAGATCCCAGGAGTTGGATCCTACTAGATTTCTAATTGTACACACTATGTCTTATTACTGTTCATGGCTCTGTGTTTCCCAGACAGTGGAGACAGAGAGGTGACTTAGTCAAAAGAGAAAAAAAATTAAAACCAACCAACCAAAACAAAAACACACAGGAGGTTATACATACAACCAGCTAACCTAACACCATAGGAAAGTCTTATATAACATTAACTCGTCTAATTCACTCTTTGGCCCCTTGTTGTTGCTGTTAGGTGCCATCAAGTCCGTTCTGACTCATTTGTGACCCCATGGACAACAGAATGAAACACTGTCTGGTCCTGTGCCATCCTCACTGTTGCAATCCATCTAGCTGAGGGTCTTCCTTTTTTTTGCTGACCCTCTACTTTACCAAGCATGATGTCCTTTCTCCGGGGACTGATCCCTCCTGATAACGTGTCCAAAGTTCATGAGATGAAGTCTCGCCATTCTCACTTCTAAGGAGCATTCTGGCTGTACTTCTTCCAAGACAGATCTGTTCGTTCTTCTGGCAGTCTGTCGTATATTCAGTACTCTTCACCAACACCGTGATTCAAAGGCATCAATTCTTCTTTGGTCTTTCTTATTCATTGTCTAGCTTTAAATCACGGTGTTGGTGAAGAATATTAATATTGTTCGATAATTTCTGCATGCATATGAGTGGAAGTTGTCAATATTCAATCATTTCCGCATTCTGTTGGATCACTTTTCTTTGAAATGAAATATTCTGTTCAACTCGTTCACTTCATCATTTCTGCCATTTGCTTTCACTACTCTAAATTCAAGAGCCCGTTACCCTTCTTTATTTGTCTTCAGAGCATTTGTTAAAGCTCCCAACATACATTTATTTGTAGTTTATTGTCCTCCACTACTCTCTACGTTTGTAAGTCCTAAGGGGGCAGAGACTTTTATCTCCAACACCTGTAACAGTGCCTGGTGCAAGATAAGCATGTAACATAGTTATGATTAGAAAGGCACCTATCACACCCTTTTGCTGTTGAGTTTCCCTTTGAGGCTGCCCCTGAGGTTTACTTTACCCTCATTTAGCTCATATGATAACTCATATCATTAAACTCAGATCATGAGAGGAGGACATATACCCTTGTACTGACCCAGGCTGACTCTGGGCTCTGAATTATTCTCCCTCCAGTATATGTTAGGTGACCATCACAAGTTTTCACCTTGTTCCATATTAGTTTTTGTATCAGTTGACATACCCCTTGGTTGGACTCTGAGCTATGGGAACATAAGGACAACCTACTTTTGATTGGAGCAGAAAACAACAACAAGAAGAATTATAACTAATATCTATTGACTGCTTATTATGTACAAATCATCATGCTAAGTCCTTTGGGTTCCTTATCTCATGTAGTCCACACAACAAACCCATGAGGTAGGTACTATTATTACTCCCATTCAGCAGTTCAAGAAATTGAGGATTAGAAAAGTAACATACTAAGTAATGTACCACAGTTTGTAAGTAACAGGATACAGATCTGTCCACCTGAAGTCAGTGCTCCTGAGGATGAAAAGAGGAAAAAAAGAGAGAAGGGAAATGGTATGGGGGCTGTATTTGTGTTTTGTTAAACTACCGTATCTGTGTCTAACAAACTTCAAGTTACTGAAACATGAATTTTGAAAACTACCATTTCAGTGTGACAAATGAATTCAGGACTAGAGAGTTTCTGACTCCCAACAATGGAGGTATTATTAATTTCTGCAGTGAAAACAAACGTGCTTTTAACAGTGTAAATACGTGGCCATAACATCCAAACATTACTGAACAGATCAGGACAAGCGTTAATGACTATTCTTTTCCTGTCACCACCAGCCTGTCTCCAGCACAGGGCTTCCTATAAATCCTTATCACCCTGTCTCCTTTGTCCTGATAAAAGGGGCAGGAGGCCTAAACAGAGCCCCTCTGTTGCTCTGGCTACAGCTCTTTTTCTTTTTCAAAGTGCAATCTAGTTATAACCAAAAGCAGTTTGCAAATGCAAATCAAGTTTCTTAACTAATAGACTGTGCTCTCCCCAGTGAAGGTAATGGAAACTCAGGCTATAGAGGAAATACCTGAATTTAGCATATACCAGGCTCAATATGCAGGAGTGCTGGTGGCTCATCTGTTAAGCACTTGGCTGCTAACCAAAAGGTTGGCAGTTCATATCTATTCAGCCACTCTTCGGGAGAAAGACCTGGTGATCTGCCTTCATAAAGATCACAGCCAAAAAAAACCCTACGGGGCAGTGCTACTCTATCACGTGGCGTCACCATGAATTGCAAGTGGATTCCATGGCACCTAACAACAACAAGACTCAATGCTAGGTTCTTCGCTCTGAGCATAGGCCAACGTAGGGTGCCACCTCCAAGATTGCTCAAAGGAACGTAGAGGAGGGGAGGGAAGAAAGAGGTGTGGATGGGTGATCAAATGGAAGCAGAAGACAAAACCACCTACTTCCTAACTTTGCCCAGGGCTCTTTGTGATTATCCTGAGTGAAGTCCATTTTCTAGTTTGGGAAAAGCCGCTCCTCCACTGGGTGCCTGGGATTTGTGAGATGAGATAAAAAGATATTGTTATGCTTCTTCCATTCTTCCAGCGTGGTCAGGTGGGCGCTGACTGGTAGCTGCTAACACAGTTGAGACTGGAGTCCTTATCCTGTTTTTATGTTTTTAACAGTGACTCTTGAGGCCTTCATGCAACTCGCTTCAAACTTCTCACCTAAAATAGTTTTTAGTATGAAAATGACATGTTTAAAGATCTGTGATAGATAAGTAGGTGCTTGCCCCTGCTTGGGCTTAGTATGTGGACTTGAAGAAGTCATAACCTCCCTGGCCCCCTTTCTGCAGCTGTAAAGGAGGGATTGACATTTTATAGTTCCATGTATATGGCAATTATAGCCAAGACAAACACCAACCAATAACTAGACCGTACATTAGTGATAAACATGTATCCTTCAATGATAAGTCATACTAAAGCTATCTTGTAACATGATTAAAATCTCTATTTATTGCATTTTTAATAATGAATTGGGCTCTACAATTCCAGGAACTACTGTTAAATTTAGCAGTTTTATGTTCACGTGCAGTAGTCAAAATCATCACTTCATAAAATGTTGTCATAGCAGAATATCCCTTCTGTAGAGTATTTTTTTAATAGAATTTTATAATATATAGAATAAAATTTGCAGAAATCTTGTACTCTGCAATGTTTCATATTAACTTCTGTTCCACATAATCCTATAAGTTCCTTGAAAGTATATTCAGGTTAATGCTATATTGCTTCATTTGTGATTGTTCAACTGCTCTCAGTCATTCATTTGACAAATAGTTAGTGGGCGCTTACTCTGAGCTAGGTGTTGAGCTAGAGACACGGGATATGATGCTGATGTGACTGCTGTGTAAATTCAGTGACTTTGTGAAGGGTGAATGGGAGACTAGCTGGTGTGTGGAGCGGGGTGGGGAGAGTACGGAGTATTACCTTTTCATTTCAGACAAAGGAACAAAATATGCAGTATCCTTGCCAGGACCAGCTACATAATTTTCAGGGTCTTGAGAAAAATGAATATGTGGGCCTCTTGTCCAAAATCTATTAAAAATGTCAAGATGGCGGCACCAGAGCATTAAACCAAGCATTGGCCCATCTAAGCAAGGGACCCTGTGCAGGGACCGCACAGGTCATACGCTCATGAAGCCAATTCTGGTCGTCTCTGTGGTAGGGACCACGATGCTCAGGAGGAAGTGAGAGGGCAGTGTTGAAGAAAGAGCTCCAGGAGGGTGGTGTGAGATGGAGTTGGAGATCAAGTTCACCTGAAGCTGACATCAATGACATCAATGACTTCTGAGTCCTCTGAAACAATGCCATAGTGTTTTTACTACCTCAGTGATATTGGTAGTGATTTCATGTTTATTTAGATTTATTTGCATCAGTCATCCTGAGTGTGATGTCTCTGCCATTACTTCTAAGATTGAAGCCAGGGCTACAGAAAATGTTCAAGTGGGAGAAGCTTGGACTTCTTGCTTTCTTGGTGCCAGGTACCCAGGATAGCTGGTTGCCCAGAACTTCCCAACTGAGCATGCTGAAAGGCCTACCTTCACATGTACAACCCTGACTTTCCTATTAAAGCATGCATTGTGGAATTGTTGCAGGGAGCTACACTCAGCTTTCAAATTTAAAAGAGTATGGTAAACACATTACTTACAGTATTACTCGAGTTCAAATCCTGACATTGCTACATACTAGTATGAGCTCTTAGTCACTGTTCATTTAGTTGTTTATTAAAATATAAACTCACTTTTTTTTAATATTTAAAATAATACATATCTTTGGTCAAAAACTCTGAAAATAGCATCTTGTGAATCTTTACAGAAATTTTCTAGGCATACAAAACATATTTCTCTATTTTTTACACAAATGAATTGTACTATACATAATGTTCTTTTTACCTGTATTAATACCTTTTAAAATACTAAGATTTTCTCATGGATATATTGTATTTATTGTAACAGTCCTATTAACAAACATATTGGCTGCTTTCTGGGTGGTGTTATTACAGAACCATGCTTTAATGATCATCTTTGTTCACTTGTGCAAGTCTGACAAGAGGATAAATTCCTAGAAGTAGAACTGCTGAGTTCAAGGTTATGGACATTTTCAGCTTTGACTTTTGAGAGGTATTGCCAAATTGGGCAAGTTATTTCAGTGAGGCTTGATTTCTTCATATCAGTAAATAGTGGACAATAATGGCTTTCTCAAAGGTTCCTTACAAGGATTAAATGAGATTAAGACGTGTAAAAGCCACAAATATAGCAAGTAGGCTGTCAATGAATGCATCTCTGGCTTTCCTTTTACTTAGACAACTATTTATGTATGAGTATGATGATGACTCTGACTTTGGCCATGAGCTCAGCAAACACAAATTTTACAGAAAATTCTGTAGCACCACTGTATACATTAAGTAGCCTTGGTGACACAGTGGTTAGGAGTTCGACTGCTAATCAAAGAGTCAGCAGTTGGAATCCACCTGTTGCTCCTTGGAAACCCTGCGGGGGCAGTTCTACCCGGTCCTATGAGGGTCACTATGAGTCCGAATCGACTCGACAGCATTGCGTTTTTGATTTTCATATACCTTTTTTTAAAAAACAAAAACAAAAAAACCTTTATTTAATGTAACTAAGTGGAATCTTAAGAGATTTTCGAGAGGACACAAATTTAACACTAATTGTAAATACCACTTTCCTAGCTTAACAAAGTTGACTTGATGGATGACTCTTTTAACATATATATGTATCACTGATAGTAAAAATCAAATGTACTAGATTCTTATACCAATTAAGATATATTTTTCAGTCATGTGTTCTGTACTTGAGTGAAAATCCTGCTGCTCAACTTAAGTCATTCGTTTATTAATAATATCCATACATCCCACTCTGAAGAAAAACATTTTGACAAAAAAGGAAAATTTTAGACCTTTTATTTCCACTTCAGATGACCTGTCGTGTCTTCCCAAAACCTCTGGGGCCCTGAGACATTATTTTAATTTATCAAGAGTCAAGAAGGAGGTTAATGGGACACCTGAAAATGCAATCCCCGAGCGTCCCGGCCCAGAAGCTCTAGCCGAGATCCCAGCCTGCGGTAAAATTCCAGGCTAAGGCAGAACCTCCTTCAGGGAAGGCGGGTCCTAGTAGGAAGCCATTGCGCCTCTCCTTCCTGGCTGTTGAATTAGCTTTCAGTTATTTTGCCCCGAGCACAACCGACTCCACAACCATCCTGACATGAACACAGTCCCCGCTTGGGTGGCCGATACCCTGCCCGGGACGTGTATAGTGATGAAGGCCACACTCATGCACCCTGCACGTAAATTTAAGCCCCCCGGGCGCAGTGTCTATGTGGGATTAGGGTCGACATACAAGCATGTTTCCACTGCGATTAAACGTTTAACGCGGGGCCGCCTTGCTAGGCGCGGGCAGGCTCCGGGACCCGTGTCGCCGGCCCCGACCCCTCCGGGCAGCGGCCCTCGGGCATTGGAACAAAGGGCACCAGGCGGCCGCGGCGGCCGTGCTGAGGGCCCGGGC
>NW_004443938.1:12936699-12945260 GCF_000243295.1 Trichechus manatus latirostris | reverse complement strand
CTCGGCGCCCAGGGGGCGGGGTGGGTCGCCGCCCGGAGGCTGAGGGGCCGCGCCGCGTCCTCTGAGGGGGCCCGGGCTCCGCCGGCCTCGCTGGGGCTCGGTCACGCAGGGTGGGCAGTGGCGGGGTTATGAGTACCGAGGGGGTTCGAGACCCGCTCCAGGAGTGGAAGGGGCGCGGCCGGGACCCTAGGACTGGGGGCCCCGGGACGAGGAGGGCCTGGCCGGATGGGACGCCTCGCGCGGCGCCCTGTGCAAAGTTTGCACCTGAGCGCGGAGCGGGCCGGGCTGCGGAGCTAGAGGGAAAGTTCCCGCAGCTCGGAAGTTTCCCAGGCGGACGGCCCCTCTCCAGAGTTGGGGGTGGTTCCTGGGTGCCCCTTCGCCGCCGCGCTGCGTTTCGGAGGCGGGAACCCGAGGGGCGCGCCCTCGCCGCTGCGACCGAGTGCGGGGCCCGTGGGGCCACGGCGGGTTGGGAGTCCCCAAGCCCGCGCAGCCGAGCGGGGCTGGTGGACGGTCAAGCCACCCGGGAGCGTTGCGTTCATTTAATTGCAATTAAACACTCCGAGCCTCGACTTCATTTTCTTTTTTATTTGTCTTGTTTTGCTGCATTTTCAGTTTGAACGGTATTTCCAGCATGAATAAAATATAAAGAGGGAAATGACTGTGCTTTCAGTGACGTGTTTGCTTGAAAAAAGGCCCACGTCCGGGTTACATGGTGGAACTTTGACTTGGGAATTGGTCAGGAGTGTTCGTTTGCGTATTTTAGTCTATTTGTGAAATTAGCAGTCACCTTGTGCTCCGGGAGTCAGCAAAAGCCACCCTCCCCTGCTCCCTTTTCTTGGGGCGTTTTCAATAGATACTTGATGTAAAATATTAACAGGTAAAGCCACTGTCGCTGCATGAGGACTTGGGGTAGATAGGAGGCTCCTGGTTCAGTGAGCTATTGATAATGTGATGCGGTTTGGGAATTGGATTTACTTTTGCAAATAGTTATTGTAACATTACCTTTATAAACGACAGCACCCTTTTCCTATTTAGTTTGAAATCTAGAACCTACTTTTGGAACGGTGAAACCTTAATTTTTGTTTGTTTGCTTGCTTCTTAGGCTTTTGTTTTTGGGAGAGGGGTACTTAGAGAAGTGATTAGAAATTTGAAATGTTGAACGGTGAGAATTGTCTTATTTCATTTCAGACTGTTAAATTTTGGGCTGTGAATTCTTCTGAGTGTGGTGTGTTTGTTCTTCCCCAGGTAACCTGTTGCCTGATGTTACTGAAATTATTACCTTCTTGCTAATATATTATTGGACATATTGGGTTTTATTAGATGAGATAAAACTTGCCCCATTTGTTTAACACGTACTAATTTTTCATTGACCTTTTTGAAAACAAAATTTAAGTCAGGAATTTCTAAGGAAATTTGATTTTGAGGTATGTTGCCAAACATTCCAGAAATCACCAATTACACATACACTCACCTTGCAGCCTTACAGAGGATCATAGTGTTGTGGTATTTTCCACTCTGACATATCTACTGATGCATGTTACGTGTACTTTGTTTCTTTTTTTTGTTTAAAATATTTTTGTTGTTGAGAATATACATAGCAAAACATACCAGTTCAACAATTTCTACATTCAGGGACATTGATTACATTCTACCAGTTGTGCAGCCATTCTCACTCTCCTTTGTCGAATTGTTCCTCCCCCATTAACATAAACACTGCCCTCTAAGTCTCCTATCTAATCTTTCAAGTTGCTCTTGTCAGTTTGATCCCATGTGGATAAATCTTAAAGCGCTCAGTGCTCCAAGCAGATATTCAGGAGATATTTTTTTTTTTTGTACTTTAGATGAAGGTTTACAGAACAGACTAGCTTCTCATTAAACAGTTAGTACACATAGTGTTTTATGACATTGGTTGACAACCCCAGGACATGTCAACACTCTCTCTTCTCGACCTTGGGTTCCCTATTATCGGCTTTCCTGTCCCCTCTTCTAGTCTTTGCCCCAGGGCTGGTGTGTCGCTTTAGTCTCCTTTTGTTTTATGGGCCTGTCTAATCTTTGGCTAAAGGGTGAACCTTACGGGTGACTTCATTACTGAGCTCAAACGGTGTCCAGTGGCCATACTCTTGTGGTTTCTCCAGTCTCTGTCAGGCCAGTAAGTCTGGTCTTTTTTTGTGAGTTAGAATTTTATTCTACATTTTGTCCAGCTCTGTCTGGGACCCTTTATTGTGATCCCTGTCAGAGCAGTCAGTGGGTAGCTGGGCACCATCTAGTTGTACTGGACTCAGTCTGGTGGAGGCTGTGGTAAAGTTGCGGTCCATTAGTCCTTTGGACTAATCTTTCCCTTGTGTGTCTTTAGTTTTCTTCATTCTCATCGGGATATTTTTGGTTTAAGGTTTAAAGATTATCTCAGGACAGTAGTTTCAGGGGTTCATCCAGCCACGATGGCTCCAGAAAATCTGGATTCCCTGAGGATTTGAAATTCTGTTCTGCATTTTCCCCCTTTTGATCAGGGCTCTTCTTTGGAATCTTTGATCAAAACATTCACTAATGGTAGCCAGGCCCCATCCAGTTCTTCTGGTCTCATGACAAAGGGTGCAGTTGTTCATGGAGGCGATTAGTCTCACATTCTATTTCCTCCTCCTATTCCTGACTCGTTCTTTTTTATTGCTCCACTAAATAGAGACCAGTTGTTTTACCTTAGATGGTCGCTTGCGAGATTTTAAGACCCCAGGCTTTACTCAGTGAACTAGGAGGTAGAACAGTAGCACGTGTACTTTCTTTAAAGTGGGATGCGGCTAAGCAACTAGTCCAGGTGTACATAATGATTTGATAGTTAAACCTGAACTGGATTTTTTTTTTTTTTGATGGTTAAGCCTGAACTTAATTTTTTCATACAATTAAAAAGGACATTGGATCTTGTACTAAACTTGAATTGCGTGTCTGCTCACTAAATAAAAGCCGTAGACCGCGTATAAACACTTCCTACTTTATTATCTATACAGTACTCTGAAGGCACATCCCAGTAACTGTGGGCTTTTACCTTTCTAATCACTTTTTCATATGGTACTCATTTCCATGTTTGTGTTGTGACAGACATTTCCATTTGAAGAAGAAGACCAAAGACACTTATTGAAAGAGGACCCTTCCTCAGTTTCTGGTTTTCCTACTTCCTGGTGATTCTTGTGTCAAACCAAAGTACCATTTTTCAATTGTTCCCAGTGAGCGAAGTTGCCAATGTCCGCCCCCCCGCCCCCGCTTCCCTACTTGGAAATAATTTATTTTTTTTCTTATTTAATTGAGATAAGAGGAAGAATGTGCTTAGTAAGTAATGACAATGAAGTTTTAATGTTGGGCTCATTTGGCATGCAGGCTCTGGCTACAAGCATGAAGTGATGAGAAATAAATTCAGTATCTGAACATTTTAGGTAGTATTGGTTTCCCTTTTAATTTCCCAGAGAATTGCTTCAGTTCTCTTCAGATATAATTTCTTGCTCTTACATGTTTTCTTGAAGATACTATTACCTTTGAACTATCATGATTCCATTCAGATGCTCACAATAGAAAAAAAGACGTCTTTTAGAAGAGAAACTTTAATTGGTCTGTTTTTCATTGCTAAAGAACGTTAATCAGTAACTGCACATTTTAAAGGGATTATCTGTTCTTTTTTGCTTCAGACCCTTACTCTGTAGAATACTGGTCCACCACTCTGAGTCCAATCATGTCTCATTTAAAAATTCACTGAAAGGCTAATACGAGTGTGTTTACTCATGAATGCTGCTAGAAGCATTAGAGGGCTTTATTTTCACGCAATCATATGGTGAATTCAGGAGTAAATTAAGTTTTTTTTAAAAGATCAAGTCTTGGGAAGGGAATTACGTTAGTGTGTGTGTGTGTTTGTGTTCCATATGTGCCAGAAGGGACCTGAAGAAAATAGTTAATGGAAGTTAATCCATATCTATATAATTTAACTATAATTTCCGTGTCAAAGTTAATCTCTGGTAACTAAATTTGGATGCTTTTGTGCTTACATAGTCACTTTAGGAATAATCATTATGACAAAATTCTGTAGCCCGCCTCTACTACTTTTTTTAAATTAGGAAGCCCTGTTACTCTTTTTTTTTTTTTTAACTTTTCTTTCCAGCTTCAGTATCCAAAGTACATTAATCTTACAGCTTGTCTGATTGAGTTAAGTGGGTGTGGAGTGTTGCAAATACTGGTAAGAAATGAGTGAACTTCTCAGGACTGTTCCATGATACAGAATAGAGGGAACATTTCAAAAGGAATACTTTATAGTTCCTTCTGAGCAAAACCTATTTATCTGACGAAAAGAACAGAGTATCTTTCTAAAGGTCTTAAGGATTAAAGTTGGTTTTGATTTCTTTTTAAACATGATGGGAAATGCTAATCGTTCCATTTTGTATTGTCTTAATAGCTAGAATGTCTGTACAGTATTTGTATAGTCAAAGAACAACTCTGACAGTAGAAGGATGAGAAGGGTAGTGGTGGGTCAGTGGGAAATTTTCGCCTTCCATGCTAGATACACAGGTTCAACTCCTGGTTATGCATAGCCACCACCCATCTGTCAGTGGATGCTTATGTGTTGCTATGATGCTAAATAGGTTTCATGGAGTTTCCAGCCTAAGACAGATAGAAAAAAAGGCCTGGCCACCTACTTCCAAAAATCATCCCATGAAAACCCTGTGGAATACAGCAGTCCAGTCCACAGCCAACCATGGGGATGGCGCAGGACTGGGGAGTGTTTCGTTCTGTTGTACGTGGGGTCATCATGAGTCGGGCTGGCTCAGTGACAGCTAACAACAAGAAAGATGAACCAATTTTGTTATTAAACAAGAGTAGATTTGTTGTTGTTAGTTGCCTTCGAGCTGGCTCCAACTTCCGGCGACCTTATGTATAACAGAACAAAACGTTGCCCGACCCTGTACCATCTTCATGATCCTTGGTATGTTTGAATCTATTGTTATAGTTATTGTGTCATTCCATCTGCTTTACCAAACATGACATCCTTTCCTAGCAATTGATCTTTCTGGATGATGTGTCCAAAGTAAGCAAGAGGAAGTCTCGCCATCCTTGCTTCTAAGGAACATCCTGGTTGTATTTCTTCTAAGACTGATTTGTTTGTTTGGCAGACCAGATTAGAAAGCATAAAAATTTTGCAAACTTTTCTGCTGCGCCCTGTTTTTATATTGACCATCTGAAAATTATAGTTTTAGTTTAATTATCCACTTAAAACTTTGTATATGTTGTTACTTTTTTTCCTGGAATGCTTTTTTCTGTCCTTTCCTCCAGCGCCCCCCACCTTCTCTTTACATGTCAGGTCTTAGCTGAAAGCATCATTTCTTTGGGAAAGCCTTTCCTGATCTCCTGGACCCCCTATTACAGGTCGATTAATACCTCTACCTCGCATTGTAGACCTGGTCACCACTGCAGTTTTACATTTGTTTCTGTGGGCAATGGCTGTCTCCTTTAGGACTGTAAGCCCCAGGAGGCTGGGACTGTGTTTGCTCACCTTTGTATCCTTAGTGATTGGCACAGGGGAGGCTCTTGCTAAACAGTTATTACATGAATGAATGTTGAATTTTCTTGCCTTGGTTCCTTTTTCTCCAGTTTGAAAGAGCAAAAAGCTCTTTCAGTGAAATAAGTAACTTAAAAATCCTAATGTCCACTTGTAAGCTTTTGTTCTTTTAACTAGGCATTTTAGTAAACATTTTTATTGTTTTATTGTATTTTTTTTATTGTACTTCAGGTGAAGGCTTACAGAACAAATAGTTTCTCGTGAAACAGAAGTACACATGTTGTTTTATGACATTGGTTAACAATGCCACAACTTATCAACCCTCTAACTTCTCAAACTCTTTTTTTTTTTTTTTGGTGAAAATACACCTAGCCAAAGATACACCATTTCAAAAATGTCTACATGCACAGTTCAGTGACATTGACTACGCTCTTCGAATTGTGCTGTTATTCTCACTTAAGATGAAGGCTTACAGAACAAAATAGTTTCTCATTTAACAGTTACTACAAATGTTCCTCTATGACAATGGTTAACAATCTCACAATATATCTCAACAATCTCAAAAATATATATATGCACAGTGTAGAATATCTGTCTACAGCTTAGGTATTAGCAATGCTTTTTAAATATAATCATTTTTACCAATTACATGAGAAATTGGTTATGTTTTAAGGTAATTGGAACAAATCTCACACTTCTGAGATGTTAAAGAAATTATCTTTAACTCATGAGTTGTTCTAAGTGTTATCTTTTTGTTAATGACTTCTAACTTAATTGCACTGTGATCAGGGAATCTGACTGATACCAATATTGTATCTGGAAATCTATTGAGGCTGGCTTTATACCTAGCATATAGTAAGTTTTAATAAATGTTCCACCTGTGCATAAAAGTAACACACTGTGTTCTTTAATTGGTGGGGGGGGGGGCGGGCGGGGCAGTATTCAGTATACATTCATTAAATTGAACTTATTAATTATGTTATTCAAATCTGTATCATTACTGATTTCTTTTATACACTCTATCTGTCAAGTACTGATGGAGATGTTAAAATTAAAATGGTGGATTTTCATTTTTTTCTCTAAGTTTAGAATTAGTGTATCTTTCAGGTGAATTGCAGTTTTTATCTTTATGAAGTGACCTTCTTTATCTCTAGTAATTATCTAGTAATTCACTTTTCCTTAAAGACTGTTTTGTCTAATGTTGATATTAATGTTAGTCTAGTTTCACTAGCTTTCTTTCAGTTAATGTTTGCCTAGCATATAGAAGCCTACAGCTGGATTTTACCTTTTTAGTCGGTCTGGCAGTCTTTGCTTTGTAGCTGGAGAGTTCACTCGGCTTCTTTTGTGTTAAGTGATGTGTTTGGTTTCTGTCTACCGTATTATGTATTATTGAGGATTTTCCCCCCTTTCTCTTATTTCACCCTTTCCCCTTCCCTGCCACCGGCTGCACTTGCTTGGAAGATTTTTACTATATGTCTTTTTTCCAGTGGTTATCATAAATATATGTTAACATTTGTGAGTTAAAGTGCAGAATTATTCAATATCTTCACCCTTCTCCTGAGTAACAAAAAGACCTTAAGCTACTTAACTCTAATCATTTCCCTCAAGATAGGTCGTTATTGCCCAGTATTTTAGTTCTGTCTTTCCAGCACAAACCAGACATTACTTTTATTTTTATAAGGTCATTATTTATTTAGATTCAATCACATTTTATTGTATCTTTGCTTACTCTTTTTTACATTTCAGTCCTCCTTTCTGGGATAATTTTCTTTATGTCTAAATACATTCTTTAGAATTTCCATTAGGGAAGATTTGTTAGTTGTAAATCTCTTATGTGTGAAAGTGTATTTTGTACTTATTTTTGAAAGATAGTTTTGTGGGAGATAGTTTTGTGGGTATAAAGTTTTAGGTGGACAGCATCTTCTGTGAGCACATTGAAGATAATTATCCCCGTGTTTTCTACTCGCTTTCAAAGTTACTGTTAAGAAGTCAGCCGTCTTCATACTGTTTCTTTGTAGGTAGTCTAACTCTTCTCTCTGGCTGTTTCTAAGACCACCTCTGTGTCTTTGGTGTTTTGCAGTTTCACTATAATGTGCTTATGTGTGGATTTTATTTATATAGCTTGAAGTTTATCTTGGATCTGAGGATTGGTATTTTAATAGTTCTAGAAAAGTGCAGTCCAGTAGAACTTTCTGTGACGATGGAAATGTTCTACATCTGTGCAGTAAGGTGGCTAAAAAGAGCTCAAAATGTGGCTAGTGCAACTGCAGAACTGTGTTTTTAATTTAAATAGCCACATGTGGCTAATGGCTACTGTATTAGAGAGTGCAGTTCTAGAAAATTCTCAGCCATTATTGTCTCGTTATTATTGCCTCTTCCCCATTTTCATTTTTGAAACTCCAATTAGCACGAAAAGGTCCAACAGATTTAATTTCCTGTCTTGCAAACTTTCATGTTTTCTTTGTGCTGTGTTCCTTATAATTTCTTTAGCTCTAACCTTCAATTCACTATTCCTTCTTCATTTAAAACTAATCGGTTGTTTAACCTATTCATTTAATTTTAATTTTGGTAAAATATACGTAATGAAACATTTGCCGTCTCAACCATTTAATTTTTAGTTTCAGTTATCTTCTATTTTTAGAAACTATGTTTGTCTCTATCTCAAATCTGCTTGGTTATTCTTCATAGTCTCTTGTTCTTTGCTAATATTTTTAAGCTTCTCTTATTTAAGAATATTAAACATTCATTTTATAGTTTTGTGTCTGATCCTTCTAATATCAGAAGTGTTTGCAAGTCTGATTCAGACATCTATTTCTGTTCATTCTCACTCATGATGCTTTGTTTTCTTGTGTGTTTTGTGATTTTATTTTATTTTTTCCCAGGAGTTGCTTGTTTTCCTTGGAACTACATTTAAAGGAATTCTTTTTATTTTTTTTTAAATATTTTATTGTACTTCAGGTGAAGGCTTACAGAACAGATAGTTTCTCATGTAACAGTAACACACATGCTGTTTTATGACATTGGTTAACAA
>NW_004443938.1:12831811-12936116 GCF_000243295.1 Trichechus manatus latirostris | reverse complement strand
AGACACTACTCACCAAGGTAGAATGTAGAGCATTATCTTTATAAGTAGTGTCATGCCAATTGAGCTAGATGTTCCCCGAGACCATGGTCCCCAGAGCCCCATTTGAGGGAATTCTGATGCCTAGGTTAAAGTTGTATTCTTCCAGGGAGGATTTGTGTTTGCTTATACCAGATTCCTGGGAATATTACATCCTTGGGGCCACTGTAACTTTAATTCCTGGCTTAATGTTTTTCCAGCCAAACTGGGTAACCATAAATATGGACCTCAGATCTCAGGGGAAATTTCCTAGACTTCTCCTATTCTGCCCCAGTGATAAAGACAAACAGATTTGTCCCAGCTTCTCGCTTTTTTACAGGAGTCTTCACCTGCCTTACCTTCTGCCCACCCTCCCATACAGCCTTCAGAGCACACGCTCGGGGTCTCCACGGTTTGGAGGAGACTCCTAGGGCGAATTCCTGTTTCAGCACGTTTTTTCCTCTAAGGTCCTGTTTTCACTTCCTTTATGATCTTTCTAGATTCTTTCCTTTTGTACCAACTCAGCAGTGTGTTTTAAAAGGTATTTATTTTTTGTTTTTTGCTTGTAATATTCAGTGCTTACCTGTTTCGGTCTGATGGGGTGGTCCAGGGCGCTAGTTTGCCATACCGCCAGAACAAAATCCAAGTCAGAGCCTCTTTGTAACAGATTATAAAGTGAATGGAATGAACTATGCACACGTAGAATGTTCAGCTCTTTGCAGGGAGAAAGGTGGAAACAAAGCAAAGTTGTTAAGAATTTTAGTTGAAACCAGATCTTCTGTCAAGTAGGCAAAATCATAGACTGTGAGCATTTCTTCCTCTAAGAATTTCAATATAGCAAATTTTTCAGCTGGTATTTCTTCTATTTTTTTTTTCTTTTGACTATTTGAAAACATGATAGATTTAGCCTTTCCTATTCGTTGTAGAAACTGTAAATACAGGGCTTACGGTTGCTATTCAGTGTGACTCAGTTTTTCTAAGCTATTTGAGGTATCTGAAAATCAAGTCATATACTATTATTACCTGCAGAGGCAATATTCAGAAATCATGGGCTTGTGGTTCATTAAGCTAAAGAGACACATAATCATTCTTCCATGCCCTCTGCAACTTCTGGTTTCTCTTACCCATTGTCATTCCCTGATTGATTCATTTGAACTGTGACTGAGCTTAGTGCCAGGTCCTGTGCTAGATGCTGGGCTGTCTACATGAGAGACCTATTCTTGCCCTCAAAGAGCATATTACCAAAATTGTACAGCGTCATAGTGGAGTGCAGGGTTTCTGCAGGAGCACAAGGAGGGGCGCCTGGCTCAGCTTCTGAAGTCAGCCAGGCTTTCCAGAATAGGTAGTTCTTGAAATGTCTGCTTTTTTCTTTAACTCATTAAGTGAATTTTAATCCTTATTTGGGGGCAGCAGTAGTATTCTCGCCTTCCACGTGGGAGACCCGGGTTCAGTTCCCGGCCAGTCTACCTCAAGCACAGCCACCAGCCGTTTGTTAGTGGAGGCTCACATGCAGCTGTGATGCTGAACAGTTTTCGGCGGAGATTCCAGACTAAGACAGACTAGAAGAAAGGCCTGGTGATCTGCTTCTGAAAACCAGCCAGTGAAAACCCTATGGAGCATAACAGTTCTGTTGTGCATGGGGTCACCATGAGTCAGGGGCTTGACAGAAGCTAACAACAACAAGAATCCTTATTCTGTCATACCAGGCACTTAAAAAAATACTTACATAGTATAAGTATTAACAACTTGACAGTCTTCAAACCCAGGCTTTGTCTTGTAGGATCCCAAATATTCAGTCAGCAGACATTTCAATAGCTACTATGTGCCTCTCTTATGCTAGAAGACTTGAATCTTCCCCTAAGAGAGTTGACATTCAAATATTAATGAGCTATTTAAAATGTACCAGTTAAATGGGGGTTTAAATGTATTTTCTAATGCAGATTCACAGAAGAGGGCTTGAAAACGCAGATAAGTGTATTAATAGTCTTCTTCCTCATGGTGGCTGCACTTAGGGACTTTTTTGAAAAATCTTTTAGCTTGTTTTGTATTCTCAAGATTTTCAGTAATGAATATTTGTTGCTCTTGTAATGAGGAAAGAAATGCAAGTTTACTTTTTTAATTTAAAAGCTTATTATCTTTAACCAGGCTTCTAAAGCAGATCCCCAGAATTATTCACCTTCTGTTCATTTGTTTTAAATTACAGTAAACTGAAAAAAATGTTTTTAACCAATGCTGATAAAATAGTAAGTGGCACTTTCATAGAAAAACTGCCAATGAGTACAGGATTACAAATAGGAACTTAAAATTTTATTTGATTTCTTAAGTGCTGTATTTTCTCTCGTCCTCCAAAGGAGAAAACGGTTTTTTTTTTTGATCTTTAAGAAAAAATTATTTAACTAAAAATTTCTTGACTAGCCAGCGCTGAACCTGAAAGTCTTAAAAATTGCTGCTTTATAATACACTTGTAATTTTACCTGCCTCTGTGTACCCTTTCCCTCAGGAGCCTAGCGGAGGCAGAGCAGCTAACCCTTTGTGGATTGGGAGCGGTTTTCATCATGCTTGTCTTTTCCCCATCTTCCTAACTTATGTCCCTCATGACTTAGTCCTGAGATTTTAGAGATAGAGTTGAATATTAAGGTTTTGTAATATTTTTGTTGATGTGTCAGATTTACTTTGTCCTGTGACTGCCATTACCAGTAACAAAAAACAACACAAACCAAAGCAGAAAACTCAAAACAACAACCACAAAAACCCCTAGAAACTCAGTATTTTTAGAAAGTGGATGATAGAGCCCTTAGGCTGCTGAGATCTGCGGTTCCATTAGATTGATCCATCTTCATCATTTAAAGCCAGGATTGCATCTAGAAAATGTGGAGAGTGTTTTAAAATTCTGGTAACATTTAAAGCTTCTTCCATTCTAGTTTTACTACTATATCCATAAGTCTAAAGGAAAGTTCTCACCTTTTAAAACCCATTCCCTTTTTTGATAAAACATCTCTGCCTTTTTTTTTCCCCCAAACGCCCCCCCCCCCCACCTTCCCTGACTCATTAAGAACCTTGCTGTGAAGAAAGATTATGACAGTGGGTAAGTTTCCATTTAAGAGAGAAATTGGACTATTTTCCAAGTGCCTCGGTAGTTTACACGTGATGATTCAGTAGGTCTTGGGTGGGGGCTGAGAATATGCATTTCTGTAAGTTTCAAGATGCTGCAGTCACTGCTGTTAGGGACCACAGTTTGAGAACCACTGTTGTAAAGGATGGGAAAATACAAGTAAGAACCTGGGTTCTGTCCCTGGTCCATGCCGGAGCCCATGAGACTGTAAAATGGGGAGCTGCACTAGTGAATACACACTTCTTGCCTGAAGGACTCAAAGGATGCTGAAAATCAAAATACTGGTATTCTCAAATAAAAGCTTTTTACTTGCTCATCATGTTTTGGTATTTTCAGTGTTCTGTTGATAGTTTGTTTGTACTGTGTCTAAAATGGCCTAAGATATGGGGCCTTGGATTATTAGGGTGGTAATGTGACTGACTGTTGCTTTCCAGTTGTTTTTTTATTTAGCCAGAGACAATACCATACAATTTGTATGTCATTGTAGTTCACAGGAAGCAATCCAGATTTATTTGCTTTGTATAACATGTTCCTAAAATGGTTGTAAATGAGAACAATTTTTAATTCACTGGGAAGGGGCGTTGCTATATACAAGAATCCTGTTTTAGAATTATTTTATAATGTAGATAATCTGTGATGTTTGTGTAAATGATTAGTGCTCTTGGCTGCTAACCGAGAGGTTGGAAGTTTGAGCCACCCAGAGGTGTCTCAGAAGGAAGGCCTGGTGATCTACTTCTGAAAAATCAGTCATTGCAAACCGTATGGAGCATAGTTCTACTCTGACACACATGGGGTTGCCATGAGTCGGAGTTGACTCAACTGCAACTATTTTTAAGTGCGGTATTGCGGTGCAGTAAATTTCACTTAGAGACCAGCAGGAGACAGTGCAGTGAGCTTCCTGGCCCACAGAGCGAGAGAAAGTTGAGTGCCTTCTGGCTGGAGGCTTGCTGGCAGAGTAGGTTGCCTCTGGGCACTTGGTGGAGCCGAGTTTACCGACCCAAGAGCTGAGCACCTTCGGGCAGAGGCTTACTAGCAGAATAGGGTGCCTCTGAGCAATTATCAGCAGAGCTAAAAGAGCTTTTTAACTTTGCCGGAGCAGGGCAGAGGCTGAGGGGCCAGAGAGAGGTCTGCTTGCAAGCACAGCTGAGAAGAGACTGTCCGGACGGAAGAACTGTATCCTGAGAGTTCCTGAACTTGAATTTTAACCTGTTATTTTACTAATAAACCCCATAATCATGAGTATTGTCTGTGAGTTCTGTGTGGCCATTACAGTGAATTATTAAACCTAACAGAGAAGTAGAGAGTGCCGCAGGAGGGATAGTTGGTGTCAGAATTGGTAAACAGATTGGAGGGTGGAAACATGTCTGACCTCTGCCTCATAGGAATCAGCCTTGGGCTGATGATCTTGATTCATCTTCCTTCTTGTGAAGTTAGAGGAGATCAGACACCCCCCACCCCCACCCCCAACAAGCTATTTTTACAGTAGGAGTCAGGAGCAGGATTTGTTGCAATGGCTCAAGACTCATAGAAGCATGAGACTTTATAAGAGAAAGAATGAAGGGGCGTGGGAAGTGAAACTTTTGATTCTTGGATGTTACTTTGGTTGTTGTTACCTCTAATGGCTGAAAGGAAAAGTAAGAGATATTTATGCTGCAGCTGAGGGGAGAAGAGCCACATCTGGAGTGGCCTGGGGCAAAAGCAAGGTTGATTAAACAAGATGATTGATAGGGGGCCAGGGTCTACCGGGCCATACGCATGTGAATGGGAAGGTAGTCAAGGGGTGGAGAAGAGAAGATGAAACTGCAGTGTTTTTAAAAGGGTTAGGTGTTTAGGATTATGTGTTTATTTGAATGTACTATGGATACTGAGTGTTTCTGCTGCCTGCTGTTGTAAAGCAGACCTGATTGTATGATAGAAATGAGTATTGGATATTATAGATAACAGAGAGCGTGGAACTCTGCCTTCAGCCAGTACTTGATTGGATATGCTAAAAGGCGAACTAGGATTTGCCTGAAAGAAACACGGGCTGTTCATTTCAGCGCGGTAGTCCTGTGTAAACCTGCACTTCACCCGAAACCTTTAGAGTCAGGAAATTTGCATTTGAAAAGACATACCAACTCACCCATAGCTGCTGAGAGAACTGGACGTTTGTGTTTGAAGGAAGAACTTGCGGGGAGGAAGAAAATGACTGTTCTGCTTTTTGAATTTCAGACAAGTGGTTTGCCAAGTGGGTTTGCTGTTGTTAGATGCATCAAGGCAGGAAAAGTCTGTGCCCTTCCAAGACTGGAAGTTAAAGGGAGCCGATGAGTAGTCAGCTTGGTATGCTCGCTTGTGACCACCTGGGTCCATTCAGTGAGTGGAAGTTGGGGAGGTGCAGCAATGAGGAGGTGGGCTGAATTTGGACATGTTCCATTGGCACCTGTTGACCTAGCCCATGGGGGCTAGGGATGAGAGAGAGAGAAAGGGCTGGCTGGTCTGAAGTGCCAGGAGGTGTGTGTGAACTCCCGAACCTATAACTGGTACCCATTGTGGGCTAGGTTGGATGGCTGGGGATGAGTTGGCCAGAAACCGACCAAATGAAGAGAAAGATGTTTGACACTGTGAGCTCGTGTGGATTGCTGCGATTTGATGGCTTGCTCTGGACTGGACTTTGCTTGTGGATGCAGATGCTCAGAGTTCCAACCGGAACAGAGGACTCTTCACACCAAGGAACATGCTTGTCTCCTCAGGGTACTAGTTTGATAGGGACGGGCAATTGAAACATTGGCTATGTAAAATGGGGAGGGGGCTATCTAAAATGGGCATGCTTACACTCAGAATGAGAGGGACAAGGGAGGACCCCTACTGAAGAGTTTCCTCTTTTCCTAATGGGTCTGGGGAAGAGAGGGTAGGGGAAGATGCTGATACAATTATATGATTCAGTTGTAAGTAATGATTGTTAACAGGGTTAATTGTGGTTGTAAAAACTCTGGTTGTAGAAGCTGTAATTGTAAAAGAGTGGACTAAGGGGGAGTCACTGCCGGACTCTAGCACAGTGGCTGAACCTAAAGTCCCTTAAAGGTTTTACTATGTCGATACTTGGTGAGGCTCAGGGCAAGGAAATAATTGTCTCTCAGTTAAATTTTACCGGAGGCCAGACAGGTTGAAGATGAGAAGAACATTTGGAGAACCTGACCAGATGAGATGGACACCCGCAGCAGACCGAATGGCTGGGACCTGAAGAACCTCACCCTGAGGACTCTGCCCTACTGAGGGACTTACTGTTAATGACTGCTTTAGACTGGTAAAATGATTGGGAGGGGGAAGTTAATCCTTCAGGTATGAAAGTTCCAATGGCTAGAAGAGCCAGGGAGTGGTCTGCAGTGCAGTGAATTGCTTAGTATGGTCCTTCTAGCCATAGTCTTGTAACCCCCACCAAATAACTGGGTAAGACTGTGCCAATGAGGCGCTTGTGGCCCATGAAGGGGATTGGATAGCTTACTAATAATGTAAATAATGTGCAGGGCATGCTTGTAGGGGTGGGACCATGCAAATAAGGTGTACGGAACCCTAACAAGGGGATTGGTCAGTTTTGCCATCCCACTAGGCTTAAAATGATCCATCCCAGAGACAGGAAGGGAGGATTTCACCACCATCAAGAAAGAAGAACCAGGAATGGAGCACATCCTTTGTACCCGGAATCCTGCGCTGAGAAGCTCCTGGAACCAGGAGACTGAGAAAGAGAGCTGTAACATCGAAGACAGCAAGAAGTGGTGGCAGAGAAATGGCAGCAGCAGAGGCAGGAGACTGGCTGGAGATGGCATGGTGGCTCCCTGGCCCACGGAGTGAGAAAACTGAGTGCATTCTGGCAGGAGGCTTGCTGGCGGAGTAGGGTGTCTCCAGGTACTTGGTGGAGCTAGGTTTGCAAACCTGCAGAACTAGAGCTGAGTGCCCTTGGGCTGAGGCTTATGGGCAGAGTAGGGTTGGCACTTATCAGCACAGGCAAAAGAGCTTTGTAACACTTGCCCAGGCACGGCTGAGAAGAGGCTGTCCTGATAGAAGACCTGTATCCTGAGCGTTCCTGAACCTGGATTGTAACCTGTTACTTCCCTGATAAACCCCGTAATTGTGACTGTTGTCTATGAGTTCATTGTGGCCATTGCAGCAAATTATTGAACTCAGCATAGAAGTAGTGCCATGGGAGGGACAGTATGTATCAGAATTGATGGAAAGGTTGGAGGGTGGAGGGATGTCTGACCTCCACCTCATAGGAATCAGCCTTGGGCTGTTGATCTTGATTCTTCTTCCTTCTTGTGAAGTTAGAGATCAGATGCCCTAGCCACCCAGCCACGCCAATTTTAATAGTATATAACAATACCTAATTTTGATAATTTGAATTTGACCAACTTCAGCTTTCCTATTTGCCAGTGTAAAAGCCTCAAAGTAGTAAAATGACAAAGGTTTGTGAAAGCTAGAGAAATAATGGGTATAGTCTCTAAACTAGAAAAATCTACCTCTGAGAAAGAAGGAAACCCAAGAGTCAGAGAAGCAACTGGACTGCAGAACTAATACTCTCCATGAACAACTGCGTCCTTTAACAAGAACTTGGTGGTGCCCGGCTACCATTACCGAACTTTCAATCAGAGACACAATAGATGAATTCTGATAGAAAGGGAAAAAACGTGGAACAGAACTTCAGTTTCCTGAAGAATCCAGACGTACTGGATCCGTTGAGACTGGAGGAATCCCTGAGACTATTGCCCTAAAAAGCCAAAAAAATCAAACCCGTTGCCATTGAGTCGATTCCAACTCAGGAGTCAGATTGCCCTGAGATAATCTTCAAACCTTGAAATGAAACTATCCCCTGAAGTCATCTTTAAACAAAAAACAGTTTAGCTCAAAAAGTAAAAGATGTCACCGTTAAGTATTGTACTTTAAAATATATGTATATATCTTTATGAGACCAAAGGGACTACAGTAACCCTACAGCATGGATGAGAAGATTAGCAGGCAGCGAGTCTAAATTAATGCAGATGAAACAGACAGAGGAGAAATAATAAGAATGTTGACATAATGTGAAAAGTGTAGCCAATGTCACTGAACAATGTGTGTAGAATTGTTACGTGGGAGCATGTCTTGAACTTTTGATGTCAATGTTTTCACCTGCGATAAAATTAAATTAAAAAAAATCTACCTCTGAATAATTAAATTGATTGAGTCTAAGACCCATATGTGCCTTTAGGCAAGGGTGTGCTTTAGAAAATAGCTTCGTGACTGGGCGGCTGTCCCAATATAGCTTGCCTATACAGGGTCTGCACTGGCGGCCTAGTGGTTACAGCGCTTGGCTGCTAACCAGAACTCACCAGCCCCTCCACTGGAGAAAGATGAGGCAGTCAGCTTCTGTAAAGATTTACAGCCTTGGAAACCCTGTGGAGCAGTTCTGCTCTGTCTTACAGGGTTGCTTGAGTCAGATTGGACTCCATGGGAGTGGGTTTGGTTTTTTTGTTTGTTTATACCGTCCGAGTAAGAGTGTGTGTCTGAATAAGAAAAGTGCAGATTATACAGTCATTGGTGGCATTTGCGTACACTCTTCAAAGTCTTTTTGTTGGATCCATAAACAGCATCTTCTCTTTGTTACTGATGGAACACATTTGATTTTGACGGTCTGGTTAACATTAGCATATTATATATAAATACCAAAAACCTGTTGCCATCGAGTCAATTCCAACTCATAATGACCCTGTAGGACAGAGTAGAATTGCCACCACAGGGTTTCCAAGGAGGAGCTGGTGGATTCTAACTGCCAACCTTTTGATTAGCAGCCAGGCTCTTAACCACTGTGCCACCAGGGCTCCTATACCAAGGAATATTTACAGGAAATGTTAAGTATGCTACACTGCTACCAAACATCAAAAGCAAGTTTTTGTTTTAAATGCATTCAACAAACGATCTCTCTAGGATTTGTAAATTCTGTAAGTGAACAATTATGTACGTTTTCCTAATCTCGAAGAATTTATAGTCCAATCGGAAGAACAGACCTTTAATAGCTGCAGTTAAGTGTTGCAGTTGCTAGGGTAAAAGTATATGCAATATGCAATGATGACACAACATTTGACGTCAGAAACACGACCCTCTAGTTTATTTTCCTCCATTCACTATCAGTGGAAACTTAAGAGTAAAATGAATTTATGTCAATAAACAAGCCACAGTTTGAAGATCTTATGTAAAAATAAATACTAATTAAATACTCTGACAGATGTTAGTCGTATAATGTAGAAGACGATCATTTATCTACTTGAGTAGGTGAGGGAGTGGCGTTAAATAAATTAGGACACTTTGAGTCTGCGGTCTTTCTTAAAGAGTTTTTATTATATTGACTGACCTTACTAGACAGAAAGTCATTGCGAAGGAGGAGTAAATTTCCAGTCTCCCTAGTTGTGATCTAAAATTTTATCTGGGACTAGTTACACTAAGCTGCTTTTTCATGGATTATGCAAATAGTATGCTTCCATGGCACAGCTTGCTCTGAGGCTTTTATGGTGGACGTACTGTCTTGGAATGGTTAGAACTAAGTTGTCTCTTTTTGATTTCCAACCAAGTGGTTTAAAGTGTTTGGAGTGTTTTATGTACCTGGTTTGCAATACCTGAAGTGTGTTCTAGATTAGGGATTCCCAGTTAGCCAGCTCTCAGGGGATCTTTCAATCTAAATGAACAAGCATTGCTTACAGACTATTCTGTTTTTCACATATGTACTCTGTGTATGTGTGTGTGTGTGTGTGTGTGTGCACTTTAGGTGAAAATTTACAGCTCAATTTCTCATCCAAAAATTTATACACATATTGTTTTGTGACATTGATTGCAATCCCCACAATGTGACAGCACACTCCCCCTTTCCACCCCGGGTTCCCTGTGTCCATTCATCCAGTTCCTGTCCCTTCCTGCCTTCTTGTCCTGCTTTTGGACAGGACCTGCCCATTTGGTCTTGTATATTTGATTGAACTAAGAAGCATGTTCCTCATGTGTATTATTTTTGTTTTATAGGCCTGTCTAATCTTTGTCTGAAAAGTGGACTTTGAGAATGGTTTCAGTTCTGGGTTAGCAGAGCATCCAGGGGCCATAGTTTTGGAGGTTCCTCCAGCCTCTGTCAGACCAGTGAGCCTGGTCTTTTTACATGAATTTGAATTCTGTTCTACATTTTTCTCCTGCTCTGTCTTGATTCTCTGTTGTGATCCCTGTTAGGGTGGTCTTTGGTGGTAGCCGGGTACCATCTAGTTCTTCTGGTCTCAGGCTGGTGGAGTCTGTGGTTCATGTGGTCCTTTAGTCCTTTGGGCTAGTATTTTCCTTGTGTCTTTGGTTTTCTTCATGCTGTATGGTTTTAAAGATATATACGGATCGTTACAAATAAAATGTAGATTCATTTAAAAACTCTAAGACATGATAGTAGCTTTTTGGTATTAAGTATTTCTCCATGAGTTGTACTTTTGTATAACTATTGTTGTTGGTAGGTAATGTATGCATATATAATGGATTAATTTTGAGGTTGTTGACATTCCCAATTATTCAGGATAGCTATTATATAAAAGCCCATTTCCCTAAGAAGTTTTTATTGTGTCTTCTATTAGAGAGGAAGTGAATGAATAAATCAGTTTTACCTGATTATATGAATTTGTATTTCAGTGCTGTCATGGTGGTACGGCATAGAGATTCAGAGCCTGCGCTCCAATCCTAATTTACTAGCTACATTACTTTGGGAAGTTACTTAGCACTTTGATTTCCTCATCTGTCGAAAGTACTAATAATACGGATTCGGGTGTGAATTTCATTCCACAACCCAGGTGGGGAAAAAACCAGAACTTTAATTTTCTGTAATAATTTAAAGCAAATGAGGTCCCCATCCTGCTGGGAAAGTGGAACTAGAACCTGTTAGTTCAGAGTTCTCTTCCTCTTTCCCAGGGTTAAGTCTAATTTGAGGGTAGGGAAATTTACATAATGCCATGACTTGGGGTGTGTGGGGGAGCCTCAGCCCAGGCCCAAGGTGCTGCTTGTTCTTTTAGTCGGAACCCTTCAGGTCCGGGAGCCCTCCCCACCACTTACGTGCTGCACCTGAGGACGTGGGAATCATTTTGCTGATTGTTCTTCTGTGCCATTGAGTCATAGCAACTCTGTATGACAGAGTAGAACTGTCCCATAGGGTTTCCAAGACTTACTCTTTGTAGGAGCACGTCACCAGTTCTTTTCTCCTGCGGAGCCACTGATGGCTTGAAACCGCCAACTTTAGGTTAACAACCCAGTGCTTGACCATCACGCCACCAGGGCTCCTCGTTCCATGCTTTAAAACAAACCAAACCCATTGCCGTTGAATCAAGTCCTACTCATAGTGACCCTATAGGACAAGAGTAGAACTGGCTCATAGGGTTTCCAAGGAGTGGCTGGTGGATTCAACCTGCTGACCTTTTGGTCAGCTCTTAACCACTGCACTACCAGGGCTCCCGTTCCAGACTACAGTGAGGCATAAATCTCTGCATAGCTCAGACGCTTTCCGTCCTAATGCAATGAAGAGCTGTTTTTTTCTTCTGTCGTTTTACTTTTTCCCTGGGGTTCTGGAACCAAGGTGAAGGTTCTTCTTCCAGCTCTCACCATTGTTGTGGAGGTGGTGAGCTCTTCTTCCTGTGTCCCCTTATTTACCTGAAATTTTAAGTTAACCACTTTCCCAGATCTGGATATCTGGCTATTTGAGTTTGATTTTTTTGCCACTGCTTCAGTATGCCTTGTTAATTACCGTTCATACATCAAAACTAGATGAAAACAAGGCAAGATGTTAGAGGCCTAGAGGGCAAAAGTATCGATGAGATTAAAAAGCACATTGACATTGTTAGAAAATCTATGATATAATACCACTGTTTCTTTAGCGGATCCATTTATTACGTTCACAGATAGCAAATGTCATGAGATCCTCACAGTAGCAGGTCAAAATATTTTGTTCATTCAGTAAATTTGTTGAGCACCTACCATGGACCAGAATCTGTTCAGGCATTAACAATACAGCATTGAGGAAAAAAAAAAATCCCTGCCCTTGGACAAAACTGCCTGCTTTCAGGGAGCTTGGATGCTAGTGCAGGAGACAGCCAATGAGCAGATCAGTAAGGAAGAAAAACAACTGAGAAGAAGAGAAGTGTTAAGGGATGTGTGTGTGTGTGTGTGTGTGTACTTAAACGTACAATATTAGATGGGGTGACCGAGGAACCCTCACTGGGAAAGTGACACTCAGGTCAAGACAGGAAGGAAGTGAGGGAGCACGTCATTTGAGTCTCTGAGGAAGGCACATCCTTCTCACACGGCATCCCGGGGCAGTGTGCACAGTGTCTGTGTGGGTGGGGCTGGGTGAGCAAAGGGAAGAGGAGCATCATCTGAGGCTGGAGCATAAGGGGGGTTGCAAGTGGGTGGCACTGATGGTTAAGCACACACGACGATTAGCCTAAAGTTTGGCAGTTTGAACCCACCAGAGGCGTCTCAGAAGACAGGCCTGACAATCTGCTTCTGAAAGTTCACACAGCCTTGAAAACCCTATGGGGCACAGTTCTTTTATGCACACATGGGGTCACCATGAGTGGGAATCTGCTGGATGGCACCCAACAACAGATAGTGATACAGGCTTTGTCATTTAGTCTGACTGAGATGAGAAACCATTGGAGGGGTTTTTTTCCCCCTGAATTTTATTTATTTTGTTGTTGTTGAGAATATTCACAGCAAAACCTGGACCAATTAAACAGTTTATACATTTACAATTTAGTGACATTGGATATATTCTTTGAGTTGTGCATCCATTCTCACCTTCCTTTCCAGAGTTGTTCCTCCGCCATTAACATAAACTCACTGCCCCTGAGGTTCCTGTCTAATCTTTGGAGTGTTGTTGTCAAGTTGATCCCATATAGATAGTTCTTAAGAGAGTGTAATGCTCAAGGCAGGCCTTTTTTTTTTTTTTTTTTACTAGTTAAGCTAAACTGTTGTTCGGTTTTAAGATGTCTTCAGGGGATTTTTTGGGTTTAAGGTTTAAAGATTATCTCAGGGCAATAGTTTCAGTCCGTGAAAATTTGAAATTCTGTTCTGCATTTTCCCCTTTTTGATCAGGATTCTTCTACGGAATCTTTGATGAGAATATTCAGTAATGATAGCCAGGCACCATCTAGTCATTGGAGGGCTTTCTTTTTTTTTTTTTTTTAAGAGTTGAGCTTGCCTTTATTGGCTACAGTTAACTGTGAGGAGGTAATGCTCTGTTCACTTTGACATTGGACTTAAGTCTTATCCCTTCTTAAAGCATGATTGATTACAGCTGATTAAAATCACACCCCGAAAATCCTTTGCTCCATTCAGTCCAATTAATGAGAACGTGACAAAAGATTGATAGTCATTTTTTCATATGAGGAATATCCCAGTCAAGTCAGTTGAGAGGATTTTTATGTGAAATAAATCTCTCTAGCATACTAAATTTGAGATTCTATATGATAGATATGTTTAGATCATGTTTCCTGCATATATTAGAAGTAAACACGTACAACTAAAGAGCCCTGGTGGCGCAGTGGGTACAGCGATTCAGACCCACCCAGCAGCTCCTCGGGAGAAAGACCTAGTGATCTGCTTCCATAAAGATTACAGCCAAGAAAACTCTATGGGGCAGTTGTACTCCATCACATAGGGTTGCTGTGAGGCGAAATTGACTTGATGGCACCTAACAACAACAACAAACACGTATAACTTGTCAAACTGTTGACTGCTTTGGCTAAGATAGATTGGCAGTATGGCCATCCTTTTATTGACTTGGCTGGTGTTCACCCAGTAACAAGTCAAATATTTCTAGACTGCCAGATTCCAGGCAGATTAAAAAAAATTATAGCCAGTTACAACTGACTGCATTCCTCTGCTAATTGGAAACCGGGCTTGCTAGGGCAGTTTCTTATGGTGTAAACGACCTGAAGCCTCAGCAATTTTGAGAACGGTAGTGTTAGAAAGCAACTGGAACACTGAGAATTGGGTCAGAATGTTCTCACGGGCTTGGTAGCGATGCATCGTCATGGCTTTGGATTTTGAGATTCAATGAATCCTTTATTCTTTCCCTGGTTCTTCCGTTAAGTGATTTTTTTGGTATGAAATATATTTCTGGGATTTCATATAGTTTGTATTTGAAAACTATGCCTGCGAGTTCGGATATTATCTAAACAGTTTGGCATGATTCAATGTTTTTTATTTTAACTATTTATAACAATTTCAAACATAGACAAACGTAGGACAGTACAGTGAGCCTGCTGTGTACTACCACCAGCCTCAACAGTTTACCAACTCTGGCCACTTTTATTTTCTCTTACACCCTCCCTTCCTAATTTTCTCTTCCCCTCATTATTTTGAAGCAAATTCCAGACATCAGGTTATTTTGTGGTAAATATTTCGTATACAGCTCCAAAAACAAAGGCTTAAAAAAAAAAAGCATAACCACAATTCCTGTTACTATACTTAAAAATTAAAAAATAAATTCTGATTATCTTCAACTCTTCAGCTATTGGTATGCAGTTTAAACATATTCATGAGTGCTGTACAGTCGTCCCTCAGTATCCGAGGGAGATTGGTTCTGGGACCCCCGTGGATACCAAAATCCAAGAATGCTCAAGTCCTTTATATAAAATGGCATAGTATTTGCATATAACTAACTTTATGCACATCCTCTTGTTTACCTCTTGTATAAGTCATCTCTAGATTATTTATAATACTTAATACAATGCAAATGCTGTGTAAATAGTTGTTATACTGTATTGTTTAGGGAATAATGACAAGAAAAATAAGTATTTTTTTTTTCTTGAATATTTTCAGTCCACAGTTGATAGAATCCGTGGATGCGGAACCCACGGATATGGAGGGCCGGCTGTATTTACATGGTGACCCACTGCACAACAGAACTGTCTGGTCCTGGGCCATCCCCATGATGATCAGTTGCGGATCTGAACATTGTGATCCATAGGGTTTTCATTGGCTGATTTTCAGAAGTAAATTGCCTGGCCATTTTCCCTAGTCTGTCTTAGCCTAGAAGCTCCACTGAAACATGTTCGACATCATAGCAACAACCACACTTACTCTGACAGTAAATTTTTAGCAACTTATTTTTTATCAAGCTTCCTCAAAACGTTCAACTTAGTTTTCTTAGAAAGTTTCCCTTTTTTTGTATTCATTTTGTCAGCTTATGTAATAATTTACTTGCATAACTACAACAATAAGCACAACTGGCACAAACAGGTTTGCGAACCATCACAACTGGTTCTTGGTAAGCATGTAATTCAGCTGGTGGGATGTATGTTAGAGAGCAGCCTGCTAGATACAAGGATTGAACACACGTTGTATACCAAGCATGGAGAGCTTCAGTACGTCTGCTAAGTGGGTCATGTGGAATACAATGAAGCAGGCTGCGTGACGGTGTTGTTGTCAACTGCCCTTGAGTCAGCTCTGACTCCTGGCAACCTCATGCACAACAGAACGAAACCTTGCTCTGTCCCGCACCATCTTCATGGTTGTTGGTATGTTCTAGTCCATTGCTGTGGCTGTTGTGTCGGTCCGTCTCATTGAAGGTTTCCCTTGGTTTTTGTTGGCCCTCTACCGATTGATCTTTCCTGATGATGTGTCCGAAGTGTTGTTGTTAGTTGCTGTCCATGGATTCTGCCTCATGGCAACCCCATGTGTACAGAGTAGAACTGCTCCATAGGGTTTTCAAGGCTGTGACCTCTCAGAAGCAGATCGCCAGACCTGTCTTCCAAGGATCCTCTGATTGGGTTTGAACAGCCACCCCTTCTGCTAGTGGTTGAGGCTTAACCGTTTGTGCCACGATTTGGAATGTGTACAAAATAAACTGCATGAACTCTCCTATTAATGAGTCATATTTTTGAGATTTGTGGCTAGTTACTTGGGATCGCTTAGGTTAAAGTATGGTTCTCATGGTCCAAAACCAGGCTTTGAAAAGAATTGATGGTAGATGCTGAACTCAGTACTGATTTGTTCCTTACTTTTTTAACTTGATCAGCTTCCTTTAGTAAATCTGTATCCTAGTTCCATATGATGATTTTTAAAATGATCAGAAATGCTTTTATAACATTTCCAGTAAAGATGGATTTTAGACTATTATCTAAAAAAATGACCAAAATCAACATAGTTTACTAATGTGGTAGTAGCATTTTTCTATTGTACAAAAGAAGAAAATGGTGTCATAGCTTTTTAAATTTAGAGAATCTTATAAATATGGGGAACTTAATAGTTAAAATTTTAGGAGCCAGTCTTTTCTTCTACCCTAAAAGGAGAGAGAGAATTTAATCCTGTGGGGGAAAAATATTCTGCTGGTGGTGATGAGATATAATCTTTCTTGGCATTTCAATTTAGCCTGTGCTCAATGCTTATCATTTGCAACTAGTGTAACTAGGTTTGCGATGGAGAATTTAAAAGATGTTTAAAAAACATAGTCTCTGCCTTTGAGGCCCTTGTTCTTTTACTGTTAAAACGGTAAGTACATAAAAGCAGCTATGCAAGACCATATTAAATATCCACATGGAAGATACAGACTAAATAATTAAGTCTCAGAATACCCCTCCCCTTTCTTTCTCTGATTTGTTCCATCCTGAGCAGCACCTCCTTCCCTGCCCTAAAGTAAATCGCCTGTCCACTGTGCTTCCATTTTACCCGGTTCATCTTTATCATCACACCACACTGTATCGTAACTATTTCTCTCTTTCATTCGCCTCTGAGGAGCAGTCAGGGGAGGTATTCAGTGATTTTTTTTTGAGTAGGAGCTTGATGTACCAGAAAGGGCCCAGGCTTTCCCATCAGACAGTCCTGGCTTGCGGTCCCAGCTTCACCACTTTTTCGCTCTGTGACCTTAGACAAATAATTGACTCATTCTGGGCTACTGCTTCCTCATCTGTAATTATGCCAGAGTCTATCATATCCCTTCCGGAGATGCTTAGCTTCTTAAAATGTGCAGTGTAGTCCTGAAATGAAGAATTGGTGTTCCCCAAATGCTAATAGAACCCCCATTGATAAACACTGGCCTGGGCTAATCAGGCCTCGGTCTTTCCCTGGAGCTGGACATGGGGTTCCCTTACCTGACTCGTAAGAGGGAGGGATAAAAACGTTAATAAAATGGAGGAAGGGGGCTCCAGTAAGGAAGGAGGAAGGGTATGAATGGTGTGAGCTATCAACAGTGTTTATTCCAACGGTGTTTTATTGGGTGAGAGAAGAGACTGATCTGGTATTGTGGAGTGGGAGAGACGGTTGGATTTTTGGGGTAGGGTTAATTATGGAGGGTCTTAAATGCCAGGGGAAACCCTGGTTGCATAGTGGTTAAGTGCTACAGCTGTTAACCAAAAGGTCAGCAGTTTGAATCTACCAGGTGCTCCTTGGAAACTCTGTGGGGCAGTTCTGGTCTGTCCTGTAGGGTCGCTGTGACTCAGAATCGACTCAATGGCAGTGGGCTTGGTTGGTTTTGGTAAATGCTAGGGAAGTATATTAGAAGTTGATCCTAGGTAGTAAGGAACCATTTGAAGTTTTTGACATGTGACATGATGAATATGTTGTATCCAAAGAGCATCTGGCATTAGTGTGCAGAGTTGATTGATGAGAGGAAGATCAATGGCAGGAAGATCAGTTAAGGGGCAAGGATTTGATCGGCCCTGGTATGATTACTGACATCACAGAGGGAGTTGGACAAAGAACTGGGTTAAGATTCTAATTCTTCCATTTGCTGGTTGTAGTACCTCAAGGCAAGTTCTTTAATGTATGTAATTGTTACGAGTTGCTATTTCCTCCTGCTAAACAGGGTTGTTTTTAAAATTAAACAAGGATGTATGTGAAGTGCCTCACCCCTAGAGATGCCACTTCACCTTGCTTCATCTTCTTGATTCTCTCTCTTGTAGTTTTTATTAGTTTGCAGAAAGAATCATTAGAGGGGGACAGAGGATCCTGGCAAAAATCTGGCCAAAGGTTCATTTCCTTCTGCTTGGAAGGGATCTAGTTAGGACCCTAGCGAAGACTTTTGGTTTCTCTGCCTTTGCATGTAAGGAAGCCTTCGTTTTGTGATCGTTTCCCTCGCTTGGTCGCTGTTTAGGCAAGATCTCTTCCTTTGACCAAGTATGATCCATTCTTCCATTTTTGGTATAATAAATGTTTCTTTAAGTTAGCTCTTCAAATTATGTTTTATTTAGTTAATTTAATTCTCTTTGACACTCTTATTTTGCTACTTCCTTAACCTGACAGCTGCAATATAGTAAAAACCAGCTGTAGTTATATGGTGAGTTTTATTTCAGCTGTATGAATCTAAAGAGAAATTGCCCTGAAGAGGAAATGCTGCCAAAAATAAATGATAACTAAGTTAAGAATACCAGCCCTAGTTCAAGTATTGGTTTAAAACAGAGACTCATATTCTTCAGGTAATGCAGTTGTATGTGTATTTATGTAGAGGCCATTAAGGAGAAGTATCATTTTGAGTAGTTTGATGTAAAATCTGTACATTTCACTTAAATATAGTATTATTCTTTAAATTTCTATTTTGTATATCAGATGCTGGAATTGCTGTGTTTTTTGTTTTTAGCTAAGTTCAACGTGTTTCCTGTTGGATTTTTCTTTCAACTTTTTATTTTGAAAAGTTGGCAAGAATAGTACTATGAACGCTCATATACCCCTCACTTAGAAGCACCATTTGTTAACTTTTTACCACATTTGCTTCCCTCATATATCTGTATATACACACACACACTTCTTTACCATTGAGAATGAATTATAGAGATCATGCCCCTTCACTCGGAAATACTTAAGCATGAATCTGCTAAGAACAAGGTCATTCCCCTACATAACCACAATATAATTATTATACTCGGGAAATAACAACATTGACACAATGCTGTCCATGCGAATTTTCCCCAGTTGATCCCATAATATCCTTTATGGCTTTTTAAATTTTTAGTTTTCTGTTATTCATATTTTTCACCCCTGTTGAGGATTACTCATGGCATTTCCTTGTCATGTCCCTTTAATGTCTTTGAATCTAGAATGGTTTTCTAGCTGGTTTCTTTTCTTTCAGGACACTGACATTTTTGAAGCGTGGAGGCCAGTTGCACTGCAGATATCCCTCCACTTGAATTTGCCTGTTTCCTCATGATTAGGTTCAGGTTAAATGCTTTGGGCAGGAATACTTCCTTAGTGATGTGTCCTTCTCAGAATGACTCTCTCTTCAGTGTTTTTATGTTTGAGTAGATTTTCTTAGTTCCCTCTTTTTATGTTAACCCCTGTGTTCATCAGCTTTTAGTTTTCATGGGATTTCTACAACAAGGTTGAGTAGGTAGGAAGAGATTAAAGTTATGAAGGGTCTGTTTTTTCATTAGGGAAGAGACTCTTTCCTAGAATCCCCAGCCAACTTCCCCATAGGTCCCATTGGCCAGGATTGGGCCAGTGAGTTTGCCCTTGCCACAGGAAGGCTGGGAAGGGATCTTGCATATTTATCCTCTGTAGTAGAAGACTGGTCTACTGGGGTGGGGTGGAGTGGCACAGGGAATGGTTCTGGGAGGGGGCAACCAAGAGTATCTTGGTCTTTAGAAGATTGATCAGGTATTGTGTATACAGGAGAGTTGATGCTGATGTTGTTGTGGACCGTTGTCGTGTACCATTGAGTCGACTCGGACTCATAGCGACCCCATGTGACACAGTAGAACTGCCCCGTAGGGTTTCTTTATGGGAGCAGATCGCCAGGTCTTTCTCCCAAAGAGCCACTAGTGCATTTCAACCACCAATCATTTGGTTAGCAGCCAGCTTAACTATTGCGCCACCAGGGTTCCTTATATAGTAGAGTAGACCCAGGCGAGTCTGAAAATAAGGAGACCACAGGCAAAGAGGATGTGAAAAGTTCTACTCACCATTGAAAGTCAGCTTTCTCTGTCTGTCTGTCCGCCTACCTACCTGCCTTATGAGAGTGGTGGTTTTCTGGCAGTTTGCCTTATTTGAAATACATACATTGGGTGTTGGCATAACTTAACCAAGAGAGTTACCCAGAGGGTGTCTGCTACTTACAAGAGAGTGACCATGACAAATGGTTAGGCTAAAGTTTCCCTGACTTTTCAGACATCTGGAAAACTTGTTGTTGTTAAGTGCCATTGAGTCAGTCCTGATGCATAGCGACCCTAGGTACAACAAAACGAAACACTGCCCAGCCCACTGGAAAACTTAAATATCCAGAATTATATATGTGTCACTTAGCGTTCACCGTACATTCTATAAAATAGGATGTTATGTGATTTGGACATTGTGCGAACACCATGTTACAGTATATACAGGCAGTGCCTGGCTTACGCCTCCAGCCCCACCTGCTGTTTTGCCCACCTGAGGAGCAGGAGCAGCCTGGCGCCGGCAGCCCGGCTGCCTGCCCGCCAAAGCCTGAGAGCCGTATCCTGTATCCACTAGATACAGGAGTCCAGCCTTGCTGGGTGTGCCTGGGCAGGGGCTGCGCTGGCAGCCGGATCAGGACTTTGCGCATGTCTGGGCACAGGGCAGGGGGTGCAGAGAGGTGGCCATGGGGAACGGGCGGGGACCAGGTGCACTGGGAGCGTGGTTGGAGGCACCACCCTGTTGGTGGGGCCACTTTCTGATCATGTGCAGCTGTGGCCACTGCGGCAGGCACTGCTCTGCGCTGGGAGTGAGCAGCTGCTGGGCTGGTGAATGAATCCAGGAAGAGGAAGAGGCAGAGGAGAAGGCACTGTGGGGATTGGGATGTGCACTGGAACCCCCACTGCTCGTTCACTCTGGGGGTTTGGGGTCTTTGAAACCATTTGAAGCAAATAATAAAAGGAGAGCTGCTTTCCCTTTAAAAAAAGAGAGAGAAAAAAAAAAAAACCTTATGGGACCACAGACATATATGTGGTTGGACGTTGCCCAAATGGACGTTATGCAGCGCATGACTGGTATATTCTTCAGGCATTTTTGTCCTGAAAAATAACTTAAAAAAATTTTTTTAAATCCATTTTGATTATTGAGCTTTTAGGATGGAGCTGGCAAGCAGTAGCTGCTAGGAAGGCAATGCTGAGAAAGATGCAGGCTATGTACAAACAATACTGATAGGTTAGTCATTTCTGCTGTGGGCCCAGGAAGGAAGAGTGGAAGCCAGCATACCATTTCACATATCTTCTCTTCTGGTTTTAGGAGTACTTAATTCCTGTAGTTTATTTTTTCATAAGTTATATAAAATCTCCATTTTTCCTAAATGCTAGTTTATTTGGATAGGAGCAGAGCAGGAAAGCCCTGCTAAAAATAAGATGTTGATTTAAAAAACTTTGTCAGTGAACTTGTCTTTGTCAGGGTTCTCTAGAGAAATAGAACCAATGAGATAGGTATCAGTATCTATAAAGAGAGAAAGAAGGAGAGGGAGAGATTTACTTCAAGGAATTGGCCCACGTGATTATGGGAGCTGGCAGGGTCAAAATCTGTAGGTAAGTCAGCAGAGACTCCTGCAGCCTTGAGTCCCAAGATCCGCTTGGTCAGGTGACAGGGAAGATTTAGAGTGAAGAGAGAGGGTGAGTTCTGCCAGAATATCTATTTATAGTCTGGAGGCAGACACACCGTAAGGAAACTCCCTTTTCAGCTGATTGATTATATTACATTAGGTCACATTATGGAATGTAATCTGCTGTACCCAAGGCCAGCTGATTGAATCACACATATTTACTCCATGACAACAACTGGACTATGCAGTGTTTGGCCAAATACCTGGGAACCAGAGCCTAGCCAAGCTGACACTTAATTTTATGTGTCATCAGAGGCCTTTGGGTTATATAACGTCTGATTTGTAGTTTTGCACTTAGCACCACTTTAGCTGGGCCTTTGTGCGTGCTGTGCCCTGTGCCATCCTTAGCCTCAGGTCCTGTCCCTACCCCTGGCTCCTTTCATTCTTTAGTTCTTAACTCAGGGACACCTTCTCAAAGTAACCCTTCCTCAACCACCTTGTTTAAAGTAGCCTTCTACCCAGTCACTCTATCATATCACCTCATTTATTTATTTAATTGTTCTTATCATGACCTAGAATTATCTTGTGTGTTTATTGGCTGTCTCCTTATTATGGATTGAATTGTGTTGTGCAAAAAGATAGGCTGAAGTCCTAACCCACATACCTGTGAATGTGACCTTGTTTAGAATTAGGGTCTTTGAAGATGTTATCAGTTAAGACAGACAGAGTAGGTGGGTCCTAATCCTAATCTCTCCTGACTGGTGCTTTATAAAAAGAGAGAACAGACAAGGAGAAAAAGCCACACGGGGGAAGACAGCCTGTGAAGATACATCTACAAGCAGCAAAGAAACACAAGGATTGCCAGCATCCACTGGAAGCTAGGAGGGAGACGTGGGACCGTTCCTCTATCTGGGCCCTTAGAACGAATCAGCACAGCCAGTAGACTGCTAGCGTTCAGAACTGTGAAAAGAATAAATTTCTGTTCTTTAAAGTCACCCACTTCTGGCGTTTTGTTAGAGTGGCCCTGGGGGTGAAGACACCCCTCCTCTAAAACAAAGGCTTCTGAGAGGAGGTAAACTCCTTGTTACTCTTTTTCACTACTGCATCCACCTAGAACAGTGTCTGGCAGTAGTAACTATTACACATTGGTTGAAGAAAATGGATGCATATCGCCACCTACCTTCAATCGGGTACCTAGTCATCAGCTTTAGCAACCACACAACATCCCATGAGAACACAGACTTTTAAAATTGCCTCTGATGTCTTTAAGCATAAAAACCTAGGACATTGGGGGAAAATTCTTCCCCCAAACTACGGTATAGATTTAGAAAATGTATAATTTTTTAAATGCACAGGATAAGCATTGATATTTTTTCACAAAATAAGATTTAGTTTGTAAGTTTAAGAAAAGTATGACTAACTGTTGAAGTACTGCCTTGGGTTCTTTTAGCTGGGAGCTAGACTAAGCAAACTATTTCATCTCAGGAAAACTGTACTTTATGTAATTTGAAAACTGAACTAGCAAGATTATAAATGTTTGGAAATGGCAGTGAGTTCATTAAATTGAATACCTAAGTGCCTATTAGGTAATAGACACTGCTGAGTGGCAAAGAGATTAATAATTCATCCATTAAACAAATATTTGAGTAACTGCTGCCTCAGGTACTGTGCTGAACAAAATAGAGAAGTAACCTGGGATTTAGTAGACAATGCAGAAAGGTCAACAAGCAGTTATAGTCCACGGAGAATACCTAACATAGATTTTAGAGGTAATGGAGTGCTTCCTAGAAGCAAAGTCTCAGCTGGGCCTGAAAGACGGGCAGGATTTAGTTAGGTGGAGAAAGAGGGAAGGAATATACAGAGGTCTAGGCATGACCTGTTCATAGAATTGAAAATAGTTGAGTAAGTCTGAAACTTAAAGTTTAAGATGAGACTGTCAGTGATAAGACCACTGAGATGTTCAGGGTAGAGTGATTATATATAATTTTTTTGTGCAAACTGTAGTACTTTTGAGAATAAGAGAGGGTGCCGTTCATTATCCTGAAATAGTCGGGATAAACTGGGACTGTTGTGGGTCAGTTGAGATGTATGGTCATCCTGCTCATAAGTGTGGACTGCCTTTAGTGAACAGATAGATGTTGAGTGCCTGCTATGCGCCAGGCGTTGGACTTTATTGTAAGAGCTTTGGGAAGCCACTGAAGGGTTTTAATAAACAATGGCATCCTCAATTTGCATTTTAGAAAGATGTTTCTAGCTATAGGGTCGAAGATGAATTGGAGAAAGGCATGGCAGATGTGGGGAGGTTGGTAGGAGGCTGTTGAGGTAAATGAAAAGAGTTAATATTGATGATGACTTGGACAATGGGATGGAGAGAAAGTAAGCAGATTTTAGATATATTTGGGAAACAGATTTGTCAAACCTCTCTTAGATGTGGAAGGTAGTGAGAGAAGGAGTCAAGAGTAACTTTCAGGTTTCTTTTTAGGGTACGTGGTAGGTGGGATTCCATCCGCAGTGGTAGGGACCACCGGAGGGAGAGCAGGTTTTATGAGGCAATACTGATGAAATCTGGTTTTGGACATGTGGAGTGTGTGCCTTTGGAACATGCATGTGGAAATCTGATAGGCAGTTAGATTTATAAGTCCGAAACTTGGGAGAAGATTTGTTCAGAAATAGATTTGGGGTTCATCCGTATAAAGATGGTAAGTGAAGTTGTCAGGGTAGCTGTCACCCAGGGAGAGTGTATAGAGGACCTTGGGGAACACAAACATTTACAGGGTGGCCTGTCTCCAAAAAGAAGCCTGAGAAAGGAGAGAAGGCAGAAAGGAAGAAAGCAGAAGAGGGCACGTGTGGAGAAGGCTTTCATGGAGGAAGAAGTGGATAGCTGGGTCAAGTGCAGCAAAAGGTCAGTAAACAAGAGCCTAGCAGTGTCCGCTGGATTCAGCAATGAGAAGGGTGCTGGTATCTTCAGCCAGAGCCATGTCAGTGGCGAGGTGTGGCAAAGCTGGACAGCTGTGTGTTGAAGGGCAGGTAGCAGATAAAGTAGACCCCGTGAAGGTGGATAGCTTTTCTTGAAAATTTAAATTTCTTAAAGGAAAAAGAGAAAGCATTTGGTCAACGGAAGATGTGGGATTGAGGGAGGATATTTTTTACTTTTTAAAGATGTTGTAGGCATGAGTGGTTTCAGTGCTAATGGGAAGGAGGGTAGAGAAGGTTGAAGTCATGAAGTCATTAGGAAGCGTAACAGAGAGATGTCCCAGTGTAACTGAGTAGGATCAGATGTCTTTAAAGTTTGCTGAGAGAGTTCTCTTTTCATGGCCTCTTCTTTCCTTTCCTTTTTTCTCTTTTTAAGTTGGAGTCGAGTTCATGTGCTTCCATGTAACCCCCAAGAGTGCCCTAAAGCAAAAATTCAGCAGTTGGTTTTCAGCGTTAAGCTCATCACATCTGGTTTATGATGCTTGGTGACTATATTTAAAGAACACGACTTTTTCTTAAGACTTCTGGAAGATCACTTTTAGCTTAACTTTTCAGCCCATGGTACTGCTAGCTACTGGTAGCAGTGAATGTGTTTAAATGTGCCAGCTGTCAGCTAAATAAGGCTAATGCCATTGAAGGAGGAAAAGTATAATTAGGGTAACATTCATTTTATTTTACTTCAGCTGTTTAAAGAAGTATGTCTGAATTTCATAAATCCTGTAAAACCATAATCATTTGAACTAATTGGGGTGAAAATTAGTTTGAATTAATGAAATGTCTCAATTATCATACATCAAAAACTGCTTGATATTAGGTCATTTTACTCAGAGTCCTCATCATTTTTGATTCTGTCACATATATTGACCTTCAATTTCTTTACTGTGACAGTATATTATACTAGACTATACTCAACTAGAATTTGTAATCATATGGCTTTTTGGTTAATGAGAACTGCAAGTATATCCCAGAGTCTCATAATACTCTAGATGGTGAGTACTGTTTTACAATGTATGATTGCATGTCTATTATTCAGTCTCATCACTTTACCAATAGTCATGAATCCATCATACTATTTTGCTATTATTTCCCGCTGTGGTTTAGAAAAATAACTTTGTATGCAAGTATTTTGTTGTTGCTAAGCAAAGATTGTCTCTAAGCAACTTATCCTTAGTATTAGAATTAATTAATTTTTGTTGAGCAAACACCAAACTCTTTCAAAGCTACTTTAGTTACTTTGGAATGTATTAGGTATATATCTTCTGTTTTGAGTGAATGACTTTGTTTTGTGTTAAATTACAATATAAATAATATATAACATATATGGTCACAGTAAAGAAAAAAATAAAAACATGTAAAGTATCTAGAATGATGATTAAAGCTCTCTGTTACCTTCCTTGACCCTTATCAGGGTAACTGTTTTTAATTGTAGGGTATGTGTCCTTACATATGCGTTCAAAATATATTACTCAGGCATATACAGAGTTGTTTGTTTTTTAATAAATGGAATCATACTATTGTTCTCTTACTTTCTTTTATTATTTAAAATATATTTCTTGGTGTTCTTTGCACATCACTGTAGATTTACATTGTTCTTTTTAATTGCTGTGTTATCTTCAGTAGTATGAAAGTACTATTTATTTAAACATTACTCTATTAGTGGACACTGGTTTTTCCAGTTCTCTTCTATTATAAATGACACTGCCATGAACATCTTTGTGTATGTGTTTGAACAGTTATGCAAGAATATTTGTGACTCAAGTTCTCAGGTGAAATACTGGTTCAAAGGATGTTTTGAACAAAGGCTTTCAAAATGTTGACAAATTGTCCACCAAAGTATTTTCCCAACTGTATTCTGTCAGCCACTTTTTATGAGAATACCCATTTCCCTATATCCTTGCCAATACTGGGGATTAGAAAATTTTTCAATCTTTCCAATCTGATAGATTAAAAAAGTAAAATGGTATGCTTGTACTGTGAGTGAGACTGAGCATGTCATAGGGGTTTTTGTATGTGTTGTGTGTTTTGCTTACGCCCTATCAGGTGGCTTTATTCTTGGTGGACCCATTACATCACCTGATGTGAATGATATTCATTCATCTCAATATCTAATACACACACATATACCTAATACGTACGTGTTGTGTGTATATATACGTATGTATGTGTGTGTGTGTGTATACATTTTATTTTTGTTCCTGTCAGAATGATTGACGACATACAAATATGCCCGTATCATTTCGTGCAAGAGTGTCTCTAGGATGCTTATTTCTCCTCCGACAGGCTCCTGCCTTTCACACCTGCACCCCCAGGATTCAGTCACTTCCCCACCGGTGTGTTGGGCTGGGGGCAAGCTCCTGCGGCCAGCTCCAGTAAGTTAAGAGTTTCCCCTTGGGGACCGAGTCCAGGTGGGGCCTCCGCCAGCCCACCTTGAGCAGACAGGCTCAGACTGTCGCTGCCTCCACTGGGCCCCCAGGTGGGCCTGGCCTCGCGTGATCTCATGAGAGTACCTGAGCCTCCTCCCTGCCTGGAGACTCCAAAACCACCCTGGTGAGACTCGGTCACCCAGCTCAGCCCCTTCAGTTCCGAGGCTAGTCCAGAACCCTCGGTGGGCTGTGAGGAAGTGGTTATGCAACAGTTTCTAGCATGCGCAGGATATGTAGCGTGCAGGGTTATAATAGCTAACGCTTACCAGGCCCTTTGTGCCAGTCACTGTTGTCAGTGCTTCTGTTAGGACTTCATGTATTCCTCGATGTCTGGGCTGGTGTCGCTATCCTGATGTTACACGAGAGGAATCTGAGACACAGAGACGTTAATTTAAGGAAATTGCAGTGCTGTGAGGGACAGGGAAACGGACACTATTACTGGGATTATGTAAATTTCTGTGGCTCAGGATTTGGGGTACTATTTGCTTTTACATTTGTCTGTGTTTTTTCCCACAATGGGCAAGTAGTTTTACAATCAGAAAAAACAAAGCTAATTTCATGGGGTAGAGGGGGCAGAGCTAAGTAAGTTTTAATGTGCTTTGCTCCGGAGGTTGAATAATGAGTTAGTGGTGTAATGGTTAAGTGCTATGGCTGCTAACCAAAAGGTCAGCAGTTCGAATCCACTAGGCACTCCTTTGAAACTCTATGGGGCAGTTCTACTCTGTCCTGTAGGGTAGCTATCAGTTGGAACAGGTTTACAGTTGGAGCAGGTGTCATAAAGATGTGCTGATAGGAAGATGTGCTGATAGGAGTAGTCCTAAGACAGGACTATTAAGTAAAGAAGGAAATGTAGAAGAGTGTGTGTGCTGTGGTTCTAACTGGTTCTGCGTGTGTGTTTGAAAATGGTTGTGTGTGTGTGCAAGTTCGTGTGTCAGCTGCATACGCATTTTGAAGGACACTCTCAAAACTGTTAGCACTGTGTCCTCTGGCTGAGGGGGAACATTTGTTAACTTTTTAACCACACTGTATTGCTTTGTTGTTGTGAAAGTGTATTTATATATGTTTATGTACAGTGAAAATAATAGTAGTCAGAATGAGAAACTCCAGGAGTATGGTTTAACCACTTACGTATTCCAAAATACAGATATCTGTTTGCCTTCTATCTTAGTTATCTAACACTGCTGTAACAGAAATACCACAAGTGGGATGGCTTTAACAAACAGAAGTTCATTTTCTCACAATTTAGGAGGCCAGAAGTTTGAATTCAGGTTGCCAGTTCTAGGGGAAGGCTTTTTCTCTCTGTTGGCTCTGGAGGAAGGTTCTTGTCTTTTCTGAGCTTCTGCTCCTGGGCAGTCTTCATGTGGCTTGGCATCTCTTTTCCCCCATCTCAGTTGCTTGCTTGTTTCATCTTTTTTATATCTCAGAAGAGATTGACTCAAAATACCCCACACTAATCCTGCCTCATTAACATAGCAAAGACAACCCATTCCCAAATGGGATTATAACCAAAGGCAGTGTTGTTTTTAGGTGCTGTGGAGTTGATTCCGACTCATAGCAACCATACATACAACAGAACAAAACGCTGCCTGGTCCTGTACCATCCTCACAGTCTTTGCTATGTTTGAGCCCCTTGTTGTAAGCCACTGTGTCAGTGCATCTCGTCGAGGGTCTTCCTCTTTTTCTCTGTCCCTGTACTTTACCAAGCATGATGTCCTTCTCAGAGACTGGTCCATCCTTGCTTCTAAGAAGCATTCTAGTATTATACCATTATGATACCTAAAAGTTTAATGCTTTTAAAATATCACACAGCCCTCAAGTATTCAAATTTCCAGTTGTCTCAAATATCATATTTTTAATAGCTTGTTGGAATCAGAATCCAAGTAAAGTCTATACATTTTGCTTATGATTGATCTTTTAAATATATTTTAATTTGTAGGTTTCCCTGCCCATCTCTTCCCTTCTCCCCCACTTTCTTTTTTTTTTTTTTTTAAAGTAAAAAGAAAAAGTTTTATTCGGTATATATTCAGAGAGGCAAAAGTGGGAAACGGGCAAGCATGCTGCTAGAGCCATGTCTGCCTGAGTCCGAGGAAATATTACAGAATAAGCAAGAGTGTGAAGATGGACAAGCATGCTGCTAGAGCCACGTCTGCCCAAGTCCAAGGAATATTACAGAATAGGCAAGAGTGGGAAAACGGACAAGCATGCTGCTAGAGCCATGTCTGCCCAAGTCCAAGGAAATACTACGAAATAGGCAAGTATGGGAAAACGGATAAGCATGCCGCTAGAGCCACGTCTGCCCGAGTCCTTCCCCACATTCTTTCGTATTTGGGATTTATTTGTTAGAGAAAAACAGGTTGTGTAGTTTTCTACAGTCTAAATGTTCTTATTGCGTCCTCATTTGCATAGTTGAATATATTCCTTTGTATTTCCTATAAATTGGTAGTAGGATTTAGAAAGTCAATAAGATTCAAATTCTTTTTTTTTCTTCTTCAAGTATATTTGATAATTGGTGTTGCGTTCGTATCAAGAGGTAAATGATATCTGGTTGCACTATACTGAGATGCATTAAATCATTAGGGAGTGAAAAACTGTTTTTCCTACAGTATGGAATATCTCTATAAAGACAAACTTCTCCTTATTTGCTAATTGATTTCCGAGTAGTACAGTTTATAAAGGCAAGGCAGAATGAATGCTTGATTTTATTTTTCCCCCTTTATTTACTAGTTTGCAAAATGAGTTGGCGTCCTAGGATGCTGTAATGGCGACCATTTAGATTGTTGAATCATGGTGGCTCAAGTTTTTAAACAAATTTGCAGTCATTATTCTTATTGATACTTACGTTGTCTCATATTTAGACAGTGAGATCCTCTTTAAGCTGACTCCTGGGTCCTTTGGCACAACTATAGCAGGGTTTGAGAGCATCTTTGATATCTGGTAGGAAAAGATGTTCCAGGCCCAACTTGTATGTTGAGTATGAGTGTTTTGTTTTGTTTTGTTTTCCCCGAAACCTGGAATCAGCCAGTTCTCCAAGGAAATCTGGTTCCTTTTAATGAAAAATGTTTTTGGAGATCACAATCTGGGCACTAGATGTGCAGTTTCTTTTTATGTACAGCTTTGATCCATTTTGGAATTTATTTTGATGTAAGAAGTGAGATACGGATCTAACTTTACTTTTTCCAGGTAGCTACTCAGTTATTCTAACACAGTATACCAAACCAAACCAGTTGCCATTGAGTGAATTCCAACTTATGCCAACACAATATAAGGCCACCTTTATCATATTACTACATGTATTTCTATATGTCTTTGCGAGTAGTTGTGGACTTCCTACTATGTCTAGTCTCTCCTTGTTACTGTTCTTTGTGAAAAGAAGAAGAAGGAAAAAAAAGGCTATTTTTGTTTATTTATCCAAATGGATTTTAGGATTTGTTTTTTCTGTTTTGGGGGGAAAAAAATCTTGTTCATATTTTTATTAGAATTAATGAAGAATGAAGAGACAGTCTGCTATCCTCATTATATTAGAGCTTCTTATTTAAAAACTCATGGGGGCTTTTTGTATGAATTAGTTTTTGCTGCATAACAAACTACCCAAAAACGTAGTGACTTACAACAACCAGCATTTACCATTATGATTCTATAGGCCAGCTGTGGGTGGACCTTGTGGTCTGGAGAGCCTGGCTGAGGTTGACTTGGATGGTGCCTTAGTTTCCCAGGCTGCCATGACAAAATATCACAGTCTGGCTTACCAGAATCGAAATCTATTGTCTCACCGTTCTGGAGGCTAGGAGTCCAAATCAAATGTGTCCGCCAGGCCATGCTGCCTCTGAAGGCTCTAGGGCAAGATCCTTCCTTGTCTCTGGCTTGTGGTGACCCCGGGTGTTTCTTGGCTTGTAGGTGCATCTTCATTTGACTGTCCTTCCTCTAGTCTGTCTGTGTCTCTCCTCTTTGGTTTTTTAAAGATACCACTTAGATTGGTTTAGGACCCACCCTACTCCAGTATGACCTCATGTTAACTGATAACATCTTCAAAGGCCCTATTTCCGAACAAGATCATGTTCATAGGCATCCCGGGTTAGGACTTAAATGTATCTTTTTAGGGGACACTGATCAACCCATAACAACTCACATGTTGAGGCCTCACCTAATTCGGCCAGGATGCCTGGGATCTCTTTCCACGTGGTCTCATCTCCAGAGGCAAACCCAGGCTTGTTCACATGGTAGCAAAGTGTTCCTAGGAGCAAGAGAGGGCAAGCCCCAATGTGCAAGTGCTTTTCATGCCTTCGCTTGTATCACTTTCACTATTGTTTTGTTGACCAAAGCAAACACATGGACAAGTCCAGAGTCAAGAGGTGAAAATAGAGCCTTCACTTTTCAGTGGAAGGTGTGTCAGAGTCACATTGTGACGGGGTATTCATACAGGAATGGGAGGATTTGTTGTGACTATTTTTGCAAACAGTTTATCAGCCCTGTATTTTTTTCCAATTTTCTGTGTTTTTCAGGAACATATTAAAGTTTTTTCCAGACAGGAAAAACTTTATTCTAGGTATTTCTTAAGTTTATTCCTAGATGTTTGATTTTCTGCTGCTATAGTAAATTATGTCTTTTTCCCTCCATTTTAATTTAGAATTTTTGGTCAAGTAACACATGTACACAGTTCATATTAACTACCATTTTTCCCCACCATTTATTATGCAGAATTTCAAACATGTAGAAAAGTTGAAAGAATTTTACATCGAACACCATAAACCCACCATCTAGATTCTACAAATACCATTTTACTATGCTTGCGTTATCACATATCCATCAGTTAGTCCATTTGTTTTTTATGTATTTCAGAATAAATGAGCATTCAGTTGTGTTTTGTTTGTGTTTTTTCCCTAGCCTTTTATTGCTAGATGTGAATCCTTAATCCGTGTGAAAAGAATGTCAGGCATCACTAAGCAAATGTGGAGAAAGGGCAGTGGCAAGCCAAAGGGCCCAGCACGGCTCTTGCCATATGGCAGGTGTTCGGTAAATATTTGTTGAGTGAGTGCAACTCCATTAGTCCTATTTGCATTTGCCTTTTTGGGTAAGCAGTTGCTTTTAAAACAAACCATATGTTTCCTAGATACACATGATCCTCAATTTATAAGGTAGACTTCTGGAAGATAGTCCATGAAAGACAATTATTTAGAATTTGAAATGGATTAAAATATATACTATTATACGTTCATTATATATTATAAAATATAAATAAAATACTATATATATTGCAACAGTGTTATACACACACACGGAAATATTCCAAAGAGTCCATTTTTCTGGGTTGCTGCCTCAAGGACAATATTTGAAAATCACAGCTGTTTAGGTAATATACCAGCACACACGGCCCTATTTAAGTGTAATGGAAAGGATTATAGTTGTTGTTGTTAGATGCCATGGAGTCAGTTCCGACTCATAGTGACCCTACATACAACAGAAGGAAACACTGCCCAGTCCTGCACCATCCTCACAGTCGTTATGCTTGAGCCCATTGTTGCAGCCACTGTGTCAGTCCATCTCGGTGAGCGTCTTCCTCTTTTATGCTGATCCTCCACTTAACCAAGCATGATGTCCTTCTCCAGGAACTGATCCCCCCTGATAACATGTCCAAAGTATGTGAGTCGTAATCTTGCCATCCTTCCTTCTAAGGAGCATTCTGGTTTTACTTCTTCCAAGACAGATTTGTTTGTTCTTCTGGCAGTCCATAGTATATTCAATATTCTTCACCAACACCATAATTCAGAGACATCAATTCTTCTTTGATCTTCCTAATTCATTGTCCAGCTTTCACATGCATTTGAGGCGATTGAAAAGACCATGACTTGGGTCAGGTGCACCTTAGTCTTCAAGGTGATATCTTTGCTTTTTAACACTTTACAGAGGTCTTTTGCAGCAGAGTTGCCCAGTGCAGTGCATCGTTTGATTTCTTGACTGTTGCTTCCATGGGCGTTGATTGTGGATCCAAGTAAAATGAAATCCTTGACAACTTCAGTCTTGTCTCTGTTTATCATGATGTTGCGTATTGGTTCAGTTGTGAGGATTTTTGTTTTCTTTATGTTAGGTGTAATCCATCCTGAAGGCTGTGGTCTTTGATCTTCATCAGTATAGTGCTTCAAGTCCTCTTCACTTTCAACAAGCAGGGTTATGTCATCTGCGTAAGGCAGGATGTTAATGAGTCTTCCTCCAATCTTGATGCTGTGTTCTTCTTCATATAGTCCAGCTTCTTGGATTATTTGTTCAGCATGTAGATTGAAAAAGTACGGTGAAAGGATACAACCCAGACGTACACCTTTCCTGACTTTAAACCATGCAGTATCCTCTTGTTCTGTTCCATCGACTGCCTCTTGATCTATGTACAGGGTCTTCATGAGCACAGTTAAGTGTTCTGGAATTTTCATTCGTCGCAATGTTATCCATAATTTGTTATGATCCACACAGTTGAATGCCTTTGCATAGTTAATAAAACACAGGTAAACATCTTTCTGGTATTCTCTGGTTTCAGTCAGGATCCATCTGACATCAGCAATGATATCCTTCGTTTTACATCCTCTTCTGAATCGTGCTTAAATTTCTGGGAGTTCCCTGTCTATGTACTGCTGCAGCTGCTTTTGAATGATCTTCAGCAAAATTATACTTCAGTGTGATATTAATGATATTTTTCAATAATTTCCACATTCTATCGGATTACCTTCCTTTGGAATAGTCATAAATATGGATCTCTTCCGTTTGGTTGGCCATGTAGCTGTCTTTCAAATTTCCTGTCATAGATGAGTGAGAGCTTCCAGCACTGCATCTGTTTGTTGAAACATCTCAATTGGTATTTCGTCAATTCTTGGAACCTTGTTTTCGCCAATGCCTTCAGTACAGTTGAACCTCTTCCTTCAGTACAGTCAATTCTTGATCATAGGCTACCTCCTGAAATGATTGAACGTCGACCATTTCTTTTTGGTGTAGTGACTCTGTATTCCTTCTATCTTCTTTTGATGTTTCCTGCGTCGTTTAATATTTTCCTCATAGAATCCTTCAATATTGCAACTGCAGGCTTGAATTTTTTCTTCAGTTCTTTCAGCTTGAGAAATATCGAGTGTGTTGTTCCATTTTGGTTTTCTATCTCCAGGTCTTTGCATCTGTCATTATAATATTTTACTTTGTCTTCCCGAGCCACCCTTTGAAATCTTCTGTTCACCTCTTTTACCTCATCATTTCTTCCATTTGCTTTAGCAACTGGACGTTCAAGAGCAAGTTTCAGAGTCTCTTCTGACATCCATTTTGCTCTTTCCTTTCTTTCCTGTCTTTTCAGTGACCTCTTAACTTTCTTCATGTATGATGTCCTTGATGTCATTCCACAACTCGCCTGGTCTTTGGTCTATTAGTGTTCAGCGCATCAAATCTGTTCTTGAGATGGTCTGTAAATTCAGGTGAGATATACTCAAGGTTGTACTTTGGCTGTCTTGAACTTATTTTAATTTTCATCAGCTTCAACTTGAACTTGCATATGAGCAATTGATGGTCTGTTCCACAGTCAGCCTCTGGCCGTGTTCTGAGCTTTTCCATCATCTCTTTCCACAGATGTAGATGTAGTTGATTTGATTCCTGTGTATTCCATCTGGCAAGATCCACATGTATAGTTGCCGTTTATGTTGTTGAAAAAAGGTATTTGCAATGAAGAAGTCGTTGGTCTTGCAAATTTCTATCATGTGATTTCCGGCATTGTTTCTACACCAAGTCCATATTTTCCAACTACCAGTCAATCCTTCTTTGTTTCCAACTTTCGCATTCCTATCACCAGTAATTATCAATGCATCCGCTGTCAGTGATAGGATTATAGTAGAAGAGTATGTCTTCCTAGCTGGATCTTAAATTTCTGAGTTTAGATGGTGTTCTTAAAAATTCATTCCAAGGGCTCTAGAGAAGGGGTAGTGAGAGTTTTATTAGCAAAAAATTGATCTAAAGATATATGTATCGTGTGTGTGTGTGTGTGTGCGCGTGCGCACAGCTCTTTAGCCCTTGAGAGTATTTGCAGAATGAACAATGTGTGTATTTCTACTTCTTACTTCCTGGAAGGAAGGGCATGCTGCTCCTGCTGCTGCTACTTTTTCTTTCTTTAAGAAATGGGTGTATTTTGAGTTACTTTTTGTAGGACTGACTTCTAAATGCAGTGGGGTCAGTTACCAGGAATCTTCTGCGCATCCAAAACAGCACTGGGGCTGTTACCATTGCTGTTATTTTTCCTCACAGTAGAACTGATGAATCATTTTGGTAATACGGCTTCCTTTTTTCAAAAGAAATTGTTTGTTCAGATCAGCAAATTTACACAGCGGCCTATAAAGGGGTTTCGGGTTTGCGGGTTTGTTTTGTTTTACTGTTAAGTTTTACCTTTGTAACTTTTTGTCTTTTCTTTTCCTCTCTCCTTCCCATAGGCTCGGGTTATGTATGATTTTGCTGCTGAACCTGGAAATAATGAACTGACGGTTAATGAAGGAGAAATCATCACCATAACAAATCCGGTACGAGAGCTATCAAGTTTAAATCAGATTGTACCTTATGGACCTATTTTTAAGATTCGATTGTTTTAATAAGTTGGTCACTCACCCCTACATGAATTTTTCTTCTATTGCTTCTGAAGTATTGCTGGTGAAGTAAAAAACTTATAAACATTGAGAAGAATTAAGTTTGCTCACGGTAGCTGAGTACATCATTGAGTTTATTATTGTCTCTTTGTTTTACGTCTTTTTAAGTATGCTTATTTTATACTTTCTTCTTTATTCTCTAAATTCATTTTATATATCCTGACTTTTTGAGCACCCTGCCATTTTATGGAACTTAGTTGAGTGTGCCTTCTCCTGCCACCATAATACTGTGTTTCTAGAATAAATGAGGCATAGTATTGATTTTCCTAAATTTCTTAGTGTATTGATTTAAGTTTGCTCTTATTGGAATCATTGTTTTTTCTAAGCTTTATCCTTAAATCAAATCAGATTACCAGAAAGCAATACACTTGGAGTATATTAGCTTACCTCTCAATGAAATTATCTTTGCTGAATTACAAGTTACTGCTTCAACTTTTATTCAAATAAAAAGTGGCTGTATGTATAACAAACAGTTTTGCATCTCCACGAAACTGTTTGAACATGTATGTGTACACACACACACCTCCAAAGTACACACATGTGTATTTAGTATGTGTATATCTACACACACGTACACACATCTTCAAATATGTATATGTGTTCTCTCATGTAACTGTGTATATTACTGTTCTCTCTGGTAAACATCCATGTGATCTTTGATCTTAGGTTCTTTCTCTTGAAGATTTGGCATATTTCCTTTCATGAAACAAAATCTTTATACATATTGAATTTATTTTATTTTTTATCTTTGTTGCCAGGAAGCTCAGAGGCAAGTATAATAGTCATTTTTTCAATCATCTTCCCCAAGGTCCTGTTACAGTTTTTATCATTACTTCTGTGTGATATCTGCCTCCATTTTTATTTAATTGACCTTTTTTATATGTAAATGTAACTTTATCATAGGCCTTCTTACCTATCTATTGCAAGTAAGTAGTTAAAAATTGTAGTGAAACTATAAGATGAACCTCTTGAATAGAGTTTTAAGAAAAATTATCTCAATTACTAGCATTTCATTCAGGATTTATGTGAACGGGGGAAGAACAAATGCAGGCAGAGAGAATTAGTTTTTGTGCTTGTACCGTTTGCAAAACTTCATGACCCATTGCTCCCTTTCTTTGCCTCTTGCCCCTCAGCACGCCTAGCATGGCTGCGTTGGTGACACTGGTCTCCGCCCTTCTCTGGTCAGTGCCCCTGTGTGGGTACCGCCTGCCTCTAGGTTGCGCACGATGCCGTAGTGTCCCTTCTGTGTCCTTTCCCCATTACAGTCGCTCACATACTTAAGACGTATGTAGTCCCATGCCTGGTGCCTTGGGGATACAGAAATGGGAAAGCTTTGCCCTGCCGTATGCTCATTATTTTTCAGAGGAGTCTACAGGCCTGGTTTTTTCCTGAATGTTTCCAGTAAGGAATATTTATTGCATCCAGCACTGTAGAATGTGTCAGATTCTACATCCCTCTCCATTTACCTCTCTAGCTCTCCTTTTGTGATCACTTCCTCTTTCTGTGTCTTGAATGTTGGTGTTCCCACATAATTCCATCTTTGCCTCATTTTCCTCATGTTACACACTCTTGAAATTTTTTGTTTTAATGCCACTGATACGCTAAAGACTTTTTATCAGCAACTTGACCATGTCACTCAAACCTCCAGCTGCCTCCTAGACATCTTTATTCAATTTTTCCATAAGTAATTAACTTACCTTGTCCAGAACTCAGCTCATCAGCCATACTGTACTTACTCCTACTCCTGAATTCTCTTTCTTTCTATTGTCATGCCACCCTCCATCCAGTCGCCCCAAGTAAGACTCCCTACTTAGAAGGCACAGCTACAGCCTTTGGTTTTTATCTCTTCAGTGTTGATCGTATCTGTCCTCTTGTCCTCTCCTGCCCTGTTGTCAGGCTCTCATCATCTCACCTGGATTACTTATCTTCATAGCGGGCCTCTTGCCCTCAACCCTTGTCTCTCTAAAACACAGCCTGACCATGCCACTCTTCTTCACTGGCTTCCTGTCAGCTCTAGGTCTACAAGACCCACCACCATCTTTCTCCTTCTTACTTCTCCAGCCCAACTCTTGCCCCTGGCCCCTGACCCCTTACCCTGGCCGACCACGCAGGTTGTTGGAATAGACGTACACATTACTGGTCTCGTGCCTCGGCTCCTTCTCACGTTGTTCCCCCTGCGTGGCGCTCGCTCTTCCAGTTACCATCCAACCTCCATCTCTCTCTGCCACAAAACAAAACAGAAAAGACTGCCTTCTGCCTTTCTGTATTGTCTGAAACGGTGTCTCCTCCAGAAAGAACTGACACCTTCATTGACAGTGTCCAGAGCTCTGGAGAGCTCCCCTAGGCGAGGACTGTGTGCTCTCATTGTGACCACCAGGGTGTGTTAGGTTACTGGGATTTCTCTGTGCCTGCCTCCCATGCTAAACTGGGAGCTCCTTGCGGATGGAAACCACATCCTATCCCTCTATTTCCCTACCTGTTGTGTACTGTCTTATGTGTACTGTTTAGCATGAGGTAGGCACACAAATATTTTCATCTTAAAATTTTTTTGTAAAATTTCAAAGACATACTAAGGTAGAGACAGTAGATGAATGAACACCTTTGTACCCATGTAAAAACATCTTGGGGGCAGTGTGTGACCTCCTCTAACTTCACAAGGGGAAAGGAGAATCAAGATCAACAGCCCAAGGCTGATTTCTATGAGGCAAGGGTCAGACATGCCTCCTCTCTCTGCCACCGTTACCAGTTCTGACACCAACCGTCCCTCCCATGGCACTCTCTACTTCTCTGCTGGTTTCGATCATTCGCTGCAACAGCCACACAGAACTCAACAGATAATGCTCATGATCATGGGGTTTATTAGGGAAGTGATAGGTTACAATTCAGGCTCAGGAACACGCGAGGATACAGTTCTTCCATCAGGAGAGCCTCTTCCCAGCTATGCTCACAGGCATACCTCTCCCTGGCCCTAGGCCTCTGCCCAAAGACACTGAGCTTTCTCGCTCCGTGGGCCAGGAAGCCTACCACACCGTCTCCTGCTACTGCTCTCTCTTGCTGAGTCTTTGCTGCCGCTTCTCTGTTGCCGCTTCTCTGCCTCTGCTTCTCACCGTCTTCAGGGTTATAGCTCGCTCTCTGTCTCCTGGGTCCAGGAGCTTCTCAGTACAGGGATCCCGGGTCCAAAGGACGCGCAGGCTCCTGGCTGTTCTTCCTTGGTGGTGTGCTATCGTCCCTTTCCTGCCTCTGGCATGGCTCATTTCAAGCCCAGTGGGATGTCAAAACTGAACAGTCCCTTTGGTTGTCCACAACTACCCTGCCTGCGCAGTCCCGCCCAGTCACCTGGATGGGAATTACAAGACCATGGCGAGAAAGGCCACACAAAAGCAGTTCATTACACCACAGCCCATCATCCTGTTATTCAGCTTCAGTAATTATCAGCCTATGACCAGTCTTGTTTCACCTTGCTCTCAACTATTCCTTCTACTTCCTTCCCCTGCTACATAGTTTATTGTTTTGAAGCAAATTCCATTGTATCATTTCATCCATAAATATTTCAATATGTATCTCTTAAGAAATAGATTTGGTTTTTAGACATAATTACAGTACTATTATATCACACCTAACAAAACTAATAATTCCTTAATGTCATCAAATAACCAGTTAGGGCACACAGACTTTGCTGGCTCAAATACTAAATTTCTTTTAGCTTAAATACTCACTAGAATATTAACATCAGAAAAAAATACTAGATACACTCAAGTTTGAGAAATTAGTATAGAAGACTATGTTTTCTGCAAACATTCTTTCTGTTAATCTGTTTCAAATTTCCAGTTTTATTCTCTGGAATTACATGTCCTAGAAAATATATCCAGCATTTTTCTGCCCCTTAAAACTAAAGCACTGTAGACTTGAAATTCATCTAGAACATTTATGCATTCAATAAATTTTTATTGGACACCTGCTGTGTATGAGGCTGTGTACTAGGTACTTTGAAGAATACATGTGCAGATGCATCAGATTTTTTCCCTTCTCTATAAGGAGCGTGACACATTGCATTGGGCAGATCTGCTGCAAAAGACCTCTTCAAAGTGTTAAAAAGTAAAGATGTCACCTTGAAGACTAAGGTGCACCTTACTCAAGCCATGGTATTTTCAGTCCCCCTCTTATGCATGTGAAAGCTGGACGATGAGTAAGGAAGACCAAAGAAGAATTGACACCTTTGAACTGTGCTGTTGGCGAAGGATGTTGAATATACCATGGACTGCCAAAAGAATGAACAGATCTGTCTTGGAAGAAGTACAACCAGAATGCTCCTTAGAAGCAAGGATGGCGAGACTATGTCTCACATACTTTGGACATGTTATCAGGAGGGATCAGACCCTGCAGAAGGACATCATGCTTGGTAAAGTAGAGGGTCAGTGAAAAAGAGGAAGACCGTCAAGGAGATGGATTGACACAGTGTTTGCAACAGTGGGCTCAAGCATAGCAGTGACTGTGAGGATGGAGCAGGACCGGGCAGTGTTTCGTTCTGTTGTATATGGGGTGGCTGTGGGTTGGGACTGACTTGACGACACCTAACAACAGCAACAACACAAGAAGCGTATGACATAAAGGAGAAGTTCAAGGTGGTGTGTAAAACGCTGTTGACAAGCTGCTGCGGCAGGAGAGGCCCGTTTTTGTCATTGTTGTCCCGACAGGTTTTAATGGAAAAAATGAAACCTGACTGGAGAAATCTTTAAGTGTGGATGGGGTTTCATCAGACAGAGATGGAAAGAAAGAATCCCAGACAGAGGGAACAGCCCAACTGAAGATGTAGAGATTAGAAAGGATTCAGTGCTTTTTAGCAGTCCCACCTACTGTTTTTTGACAGCCTGTGAGCCAGGTGTTCAGCTAAGTAAAGCCGGTTACCGTTGAGTCAATTCCAACTCATGGCAACTCTGTGTGTCAGAGTAGAACTGCTCCATAGGGTTTGCAATGGCTGATTTTTCTGAAGTAGATTGCCAGGCCTTTCTTCCAAGGCACCTCTGGGTGGACTTGAACCACCAAACTTTCGGTTAGCAGCCAAGTGCATTAACCATTTGCACTACCCAGGGACTCTATTTGGCTAAGTACTAGTTATACATTCTTTAGTGTATTTTCCCCACATACTCTATTATGTAGATAATTTATATGGTTTTACGAATGAGGGTAGTGAGACTCAGAGAGGTTAAGTAACTTGCCCAGGATCACCCAGCTTGTCAGTGGCAGAACAAGGATTCCAAGCTATGTATGCTTGGCCTTGAAGCCCCTGCTTTTTTTTCTCTGCTGAGGGCAGTACATGTAAACAAGTGTCCCAGGAGTACAGGGTATGTTAACAGCAGTAGGAATAACTCTTAGAGTCAGTCAGAGAGGACCTGTGGGCCAGGCTGTAGACTTAGGACCTAATTTGGTAGATGGTGAATTCATTTATGGGTTTTGATTGTTGCTGTGGTAGGGAAGTGACATGATGAGACCCACGCTTCCGGGAAGGTAATCTGGCGGAGATGTGTGCAGTGAGTTGGCGTGGCTGAGACTGGGGACGTCAGTCTGGGTTGTGGCGATAAGAATTGAAAGAAGACGGATGCAGGTGGCTTTAGAGGCCGACCCATGGACCTGGGGACTGATTAGATATTGTGGGGAGAAGAGTCCAGGACAGCTGAGGACTTTGGCCATTGCTCCTGAGAGAATGATGGATTTACTAAAGTATGTGAGTCGGGAAGAACTTCTTGGAAAGATTAAATACATTTAGTTGTAGATACGTTGCGTTTTAAGAACAGCAAATAATTGACCTGCCCTCCAGCTTTGTGTCTGCTTGGAAATGGAAATGCAGAGCTGGAGATCAGCGTCAGGGCTGGAGAGAGGCAGACCTCTCTCAGCATCTTAGAAGACAGGAAAAGAAGATGCAAGGATGGCTGGAGGTCCTCTTGGCAGGGAGGAGAAGCAGGCGTGCCACCAAGTGGGAGGGAAGATTAAGCAAGGAGGACAAGGAATGAGAAGGATGATGGCAGTTTCTTAAAATCGATAGTTTTTTTTAAAACCTGTTTTATGTCTTAGGTGTAAAAGTAGAATTACTGGATAGAGTACATATATGTAGTAAATTTGAATAATGCGCTAGGTGTATATAAGAATGTAAGTTCCATTTTTTAATCATAGGAGAGATTAAATATTCTTTTGTCTACCTGTCTAATTTTTCAAAGGAAAAATATTTAAAATTTCATGATTTTTAAAAATCTAGGTAAACTACACTGGATTGGATTTTTTATTTTGGTAAAATAGTAAATGTCTTCAAGTTGCCGCTGAGGTCAAAAATGTACAGTGTGGCTTAAATGATTTTTTAAAAAAAGAATGTGGTTATCAGAGTTAGCTAATTATTAAACTATTTAGAAACTTCAGAAAAGCCTAAGTATTTTAAGGAAGAAAGTGTGACTTAGCTGAAAGAACAGATTGAAAAATGAGTATCCTGGTATAGAGTTCTACTGTATTGTCTAGTTTATTAATATCACTCACCCAGAAGAGCTAAGGCACCACGATCAGTATTAGCTTTTGCTGCCTAACAGTCAGTCCCGAGGCTTAGTGGTTTAAAAGAGTAGCCATTTGTTCTTGCTCAGGAATCTACAAGGCAGCTGGATGGTTCTGCTGATCCGGGCGAGGAGTAGCTCTCTGATGTGTCTAGAGGCCAGCGGGGTCTGAACGGTCTCAGGTGACCTCATGCACACGTCTGGCAGTCATCCTGGGGGTCAGCTGGCTTTGGCTGGGGCAGAAGCGGGACTGGTCCCTGTGTCTCTCACCATCTAGCAGCCCAAATGTGTTCTCATGGTGACTGAGGGTTCCAGAGAGTGATCTGAAGTGTGCAGAGTCTTGAGGCCAGGCTCTGAATGCATACCATAGTATTTCAGCCCCATTCTCTTGGCCGAAGTGGCCACGAAGGCTGGTGCAGATTCTACGGTGGGACAGCATTCGGTGTCTCAGCAACTGGAGCTGCGAGCCATTTTTGTGATGCACCACAGAGCAGCAGATGGAAAAGAAGTACAAAACATGGCAGCCCCCTAATAAGCTGTTTTTCAAGCTTTGATCACTTACTGTTGAAGTTCGATTTTTCTTCCTTTTAGATTATATCATTTTCTGGAGTAAGGAGAAAGCTTAAGAATTTAAAGTTTTGAATAGAGTGTAAACTTTATAGGAGTAAAAAGCTTAATGCTAATTGCTTTTGCATGTATGATAGTTCCCAAAGCAAAATTTCCACAGGAAATTCCAACTATAATTTATTTTTTTTTGTGGTACTTTTATTAGGATGTTGGTGGAGGATGGCTGGAAGGAAGAAACAGCAAAGGAGAACGAGGGCTTGTTCCCACAGACTATGTTGAAGTAAGAACTTATTGTCATTAATTAATTAAGCTGATTCTATATCAAACATCTTTTTATGAATTATTGACTTAAGGGGACAGACTCAAAGATGGAAACTTTTTTTAATATAACAATTTTCACTGTAAAATAGTAAATGCTAGTTTTATAAAATATGGAAAATATATTGAAATAAAACTAAGAAAAAATAAAACCTATAGACCCAAGCTCCAAAGAGTGACTGCAGATATTTAGATTAAGTTCCTTCCAGGATAGCAACTTTTGATTATTCTGAATAAAAGTCACGATTTTCCTTTTGCTCATATTATGTACTCGCTGCTGCCTACAGGACTGTCTATTGTAGAACCAATTCACAAAATTTAAATAGCGTATTTTTCAAAGTAGCTTTATTCTCCCTGTGCTAAGTCAGGACCGACTTCTCAGTCTCTTATCCCATCCTGTGGAAGGAAGATATCTTGAATGGGGTGTTGTGAGCTGTTTCCGGGTTTCAGCTCTATTGTGATGGGTGCCAAGGATAGGATTACAGACACTCTGAAGTACCATGCCCTGTCTGGGGACACACCACTCAGCTGATAAAACCTTCTGAGTCAACCTCCTGGCGCCCCCTGCTGGTTGGTCACACAAAACTGATGTACTGAGTACTGGTGAGCTTGCCTCTCATCTCAGGACTGACTGGAGAGAGAGCTCAGGAATAAAAATGCCTTTGGTTCACTCCCATAGAGAGTGCAGACTGTGTATCTGCTGAGAGTGAGAGGTGAGGAGTCTTGAACCCTTTGAGGATCTGATGAAATCTGCAGACCTCGGGGAAATGTGCACCCCTTCATACAGTGTGATACAGTGTCAGAGGGCTGACAGACCCTGAACACTGTCCATAGATCATATGTGCCCATCCTGAGCTAGCTCTGTGCACTGTGCCCTGTATTCTCAGAATTGACAGAATTGAGAAAAACCTGAGGAGTTAGGTTGATATTGGCATTAATTGCCCTTTCTAGAAATCTGTGTACCTGTAGAAAGAGGTCGTCATTATTGATGCTCTTGGTATGCTTATCTTTTAAGAGTGTGAACCCCCTTTTCACAATAGTTGACAATCATTACTTGCCCTCAGGGACCCTGATTCTGAAATAACCCTAATAAGTGAAAGTAACTGTGGTTCCTTTTAACGTTCAGATTTTACCTACTGATGGAAAAGCTCCGTTTTCTTGTGGAAATTCAGTGGCTGACCAAGCCTTCCTTGATTCCCTCTCAGGAAGTACAGCTCAAGCCAATTCATCCGCTGCCAACAGTAACAGCCAGGTATGTTGTGCATCGTCCTGCTGGTGGGGCTGGCTTTACTGAGCGCAGAGCTCCTCGGGAAAGCCTGTGGTGCATCACAGCTCTTGTCCTTCTCCGAAAGCATAAACCCAGTAGCTGTTAGATTTTTGTGTGGCATTTCTGTTGGATATTAACCAAGAACTCACCTGGTACACCTGCCCAAAGACTGGTTTTTAAATTGGTTTTAAGAGAAGAGTGTTAATTGAGAGTCGCTTTTAAAACTTTGGCACATACCCCAGCAGTTGCAAATACCTCTCAGAAGAGGGTGTGGGAAGAAAAGGGTCTTATTGGTGAGGTATCCCTCTAACAGGAGACATATTGTCTGGCCTCAGGCACGTCATTTAACACTCAGAGCTCTAACTCCCCCCACCCCGTTGTGCAGGGTGGAGCAACGTATGTAAAAGTGGTAGCAAAAGGTCGGCACTCAGCACCTGCTACTGTTACTGCATTGCTTCAGGAAAACTTAGACTAGTGGGATAATTGGAGAGAAACACTGAAGTTTTACATGATTAATTCATCTTAATAGCAGTTAAAATTCGACTCGCTTTAGTGAATTTCCCTAGTTCAGTTATTGCTTAATGATTATCCAGAGTTAGTTTCAAGAAGAAAATTGAGAAGGTGGATATCCAAATGTTATTGCTAACTTACATCTTTAGATGAATGGGCTTTAAAGCATATTATTTCTTGATATTCTTAAACTACATGAAAGTTTTTAAATGAGCTTAAACCTAATAATCATATCACTTATAATTATTTGCTTACAGAATGTCTCTATTAGATCTTAACTCTGTAAGAATTTATCAAAGTACTGTTACGGTATATTAACTACAGATTTTGTGCATTTTAAAATACTTTTTATAGACATCCTGAATTACAAATTAATCTGATCCAGATATTTAAAATTCAGAGGCAAGGTGATCATCATAGTTGAACTTTTTCCTATATTTTGTTACACTGTAATACTAAAGAATATTGGTCAGTTAAAGATTATTCATTATAAAGTGTAAGGAAATAATAGTTATACAGTACTTGAAGTTTTAGCAGAGACTCTCAGCCTGAACAGTGTTGACATTTGGGGTCTAATAATTCTTCATTGTGGGAATCTGTCCTGTGCATTATAGAATGATTAGCAGCATCCCCAGCCTCCACCCACAAGATGCCAGCAGCACCCCCACTTGGTTGGAGACAGTAATATCTCCCGATATTGCCAAACATCCCTTGTTGGGCAAAGTCAACCCAGTTGAGATTCACTGGGTTATACAAAAACATCAGTGAAATGAACTTGCATAAGTATAGCACAACAGTTTTTGTGTGTGTGTGTGCTTTAAGTGAAAGTTTACAATTCAAGTTAGTCTCTCATACAAAAATTTATACACACATCATTATGTAACCCTAGTTGCCCTCCCTATACTGTGACAACACTTTTCCTTTCCACCCCGGATTTCCCATGTCCATTCAACCAGCTCCTGTCCCTTTCTGCCTTCTCATCTCACCTCCAGACAGGAGCTGCCCATTTAGACTCATGTATCTACTTGAGCTAAGATGTACACTCTTCACGAGTATCATTTTATGTCCCACCGTCCAGTCTAATCTTTGTCTAAAGAGTTGGCTTCAGGAATGGTTTTAGTTTTGGGCTAACAGAGAGTCCGGGAGCCATGTCTTCTAGGGTCCCTCCAGTCTCAGTCAGACCATTAAGTCTGGTCTTTTTACTAGAATTTGAGTTCCTGCCCCCCACTTTTCTCCTACTCTGTCAGGGACTGTCTGTTGTGTTCCCTGTCAAGGCAGTCATTGGTGGTAGCCGGGTACCATCTAGTTCTTTTGGTCTCAGGCTGATGAAGTCTCTGGTTTATGTGGCCCCTTTGTCTCTTGGGCTAATATTTTCCTTGTGTCCTTGGTGTTCTTCACTCTTCTTTGCTTCAGGTGGGTTGGTACCAATTGATGCATCTTAGGTGGCCGCCTGCTAGCTTTCAAGACCCCAGACACCACTCACCGAAGTGGAATGCAGAACATTTTCTTAAAAAAGTTTCGTTATGCCGGTTGACCTAGATATCCCCTGAAACCATGGTCCCCAGATCCCCGCCCTTGCTACTCTGTCCCTTGAAGTGTTTGGTTGTATTCAGAAAACTTCCTAGCTTTTGGTTTAGTCCAGTTGTGCTGGCTTCCCCTGTATTGTGTGTTGTCCTTCCCTTCACCTAAGATAATTCTTGTCTACTGTCTAGTTAGTGAATACCCCTCTCCCTCCCTCCCTACTCTAGTAACCATCAAAGAATGTTTTCTTCTGTGTTTAAACCTTTTCTTGAGTTCTTATAATAGTGGTCTTACGCAATATTTGTCCTTTTGCGACTGACTCATTTCACTCAGCATAATTCCTTTCAGATTCATCCATGTTATGAGATGTTTCACAGATTCATTGTTGTTCTTTATTGTTGGGTTGTATTCTGTTGTGTGAATATACCATAATTTGTTTATCCATTGGTCTCTTGATGGGCATCTAGGTTATTTCCGTCTTTTTGCAGGGCAACAGTTTTATTAAAGGGAATTATAATGAGGAGATCATAGACTAAGTGAAGGTAACAAAAGATAGAAATATCCATCTTGTTTTAGTTCAGGGGACCTACTTCACCCATTATCTCAGGATAGGCTGAAGTACTGTAGCTAATGATCACGGATTTAAAACCAGGTTCAAATCTTGTTCTTTGTGAAGTAGATTTCCTCTATTTTTAAACATAGAAATATAAACTAATTAGTAGAAATCTAAATTTTTTTTCTTCCAGGTTATTTAGAAGATATGTAACCAACTTTTTATTTAAAAAAGTTGGACTTTACTAACCCAGTCTAACATTGAATCTAATCACATCTCTTGAAAGGAAAAAAAGAAAATGAGCTGAAAGCAGACTTAACAAAATACAGGAAGCATGACCATAATTAATTAATTTGAGCATTTGAATTTAATTTAAGGCAAGTAAAAATAATTTTAGTAGCCATCTGTGATCTCTGTTATCTGGGATATGAGAAAATTTTAAATAGGCCAGGATTATGGTATGTTTTATAAGTACTGTGAAAGATACCGTGATTGAGACGCCAGATGACCATTATTAACTGGTAGCTTTTAAGAATTACGCTCTCAAGTTTGCCGTTCATTCATCTTCTGAATGTCAATGAGAAAATGTTACGTTTGTTCCAGGGGTATACTTCTTGGGATTTTCTAGTTTCTCTGGCGTTGTGCTCCATCGCTGGGGACAGTGTTGCATTCTAGGCACTCATGTCAGGGAGGCTTCTGCCCCGTCAGGCTGTGCAGGGGGCACCTGCTGCCTCGCCCACAGCTCTTCTCAGTGCTCCTCACTGTGCGGACTTCTCATCCAGCGTCTGCTTATCTTCTCAGCATCGGGCATTTGCCATCTGGCTTTCTTCCCACAGTGGCAAGTTAAAGTGCCACACTCAGCTAGTGGTTGTCCAACTTTCTGACCATTGCATTTTTCTTTTAAATCGTATCTTTAAAGAAGAAAATCTCTCTAAAAGATTATGTCCATTTACAGATCTGCTTGAATTTTGAGCCTGCTATCTTTATCTGGGAGCCCTGGTGGCGCAGTGGTTAAGAGCTCAGCTGCTAACCAAAAGGTCGGCAGTTTGAATCCATCAGCCACTCCTTGGAAACTCTGTCGGGCAGTTCTGCTCTGTCCTGTAGGGTCGCTGTGAGTCAGAATCGACTCAATGGCAGTGGGTTTGATTTGGTTTTTTGGGTATCTTTATCTGAGCCTTCTTTAACTTTGTATTTTTAGTCTATACTACATTTCAAAATAATTAGTTCATAAATTTATAAGTTAATATGTAAAACAGCACTTCTTTTTGTTTTTCTTAAAGCTCCTGGTTTCACGTTGTTTGGGGTTCCGCGTGTTATAGATTCTTACTTGAGCAACCACAGTGGTAAGTGGATTAGTTGGTGCAGAGGTAGAGAAAATCGGCACGTTCCTTACAGTGACACAGTCTGACTTCTGTGCTGTAATAGTTTTTGTGCTAGTTCCACAGAACTAGCTTCTCATCCAGACTTCCCAATTTCTATTTCTCTAAAATGCTGCTTGTTTCTGTGTCCTTATTTCACTCCACTTTCAAAGCCTAACTGAGTGCCACTGTGAGCCATGGTTATCGTCCGGAGTGGTCTGCATCCTGTAGATGTGGAAGGGCAGGAAAAAAATTGAGACCCTGTTCTCATTCATCCCTCACTTTGTCTCCTCCCTTAAAATATAGCATTGCTTGGGTGCCAGGGCAGTAGGCTCTGGAGCCAGAGGACCAGGTTTTAGTCCCAGATCTCACGCTTTCTCGAGACTGAGGTTAAGGTTAAATAGCCTTCTTGTGCTTCCATTTCCTCATCTGTAAAACCTCAAGGATTGTTGGAAAAAGTGAAAAAACAGTTCTAAAGTGTTTAGAACAGTACTTGGTACTTAGTAAGGATTTAATAATTGTCCGTTGTCTTTGTCTTATACACCGTTGCTTGGAAATAAGACAATAAATATGTCAGTTCTCCGCTCAGGAAACTTCAGGAGCTCCCCCCTTGCCTACTGAGATAAGCAACCATTTTCTGCATGTCACGAGAAAGGACTGTTCAGGAGGTAGTCAATATCCTGTCAGTTAGAGTTGTGCTAGCAGACACTGAACAGTTGCTTGGTAGGGAAATTGTAGAAGGAATTCTGAATTCAGGGTTGGTTTAGATACTTTCCCAACCTCAGTTATATTTGTGTGATTCCTCAGTGTGGCCCCAGCCTTATCCTGATAAATGTTTTAGGCTCCAGCCAAATAGCTATTCTGCAAAGGTGCCCTCATGTTGCCCCACCTTTTCTTTGTGCCTTTGGTTCTCTCTAAGAGTGCTAGAACGTCCTTCCATCTTTCAAAAGACTACCCATCCCTCAACATTCAGCCCAAGTGCCACACCTTTTATCAAGCCTTGTTTTGGTTCTTTTTCCATCTTCTGGATTCTCTTAGCACTATTTGTGACTCGTGTGTTACGTATTACAGGTTATATTTGTATTGCTTATTTGTAAACTCATAAGCTCAGTGATAAGCAGACAGTCTTTCTGTCTTGCTTACTTTTTTCAATTCCCAGTAGCCTGTTATAGGTCTTGCACCATAATAGAATGCTCTACACGTTTGTATAATTTTTTGTTCAGTCATAAATACCTCAAAATGTCCTTTGCAGTATAAAATACTATGAGATTTACAGATTTCAACCTGAATCTCTGTCTAAAACAAGTTTGTATTCTCAGCTTTGGCTATAGGACTAGAAACTATTCCTCACCCATCACTATACCATCTGATAAGTTACCCAATCAAAAATAGTGAAATCCCTCACAGAAAACCCTCTGGCATTGGGTTTTTTTGTTTGTTTGTTTCTGTTTTTGTTTTAACAGTTTGAATATTAAACAAATGCTTGAAATTAAGTGGATATTTAGAGATGTAGTACCCTTTTATTATGCAGAGATTTTCTTTTTTTGTAATTTATTGTGTTTTGTTGTTGTTGTTGAGAATATACACAATAGAACATACACCAATTCAGCAGTTTCTCCATGTACAATTCAGTGACACTGATTACATTCTTCAATTTATGCAACCATTCTCACCCTCCTTTCCCGAATTGTTCCTCCCCCATTATTAGCAGAGATCTTCACCATAATGATTTTGTTATAAAGGAATTCTTATTGGTTAAGGGATGAAGAAGGCAATAGAAGTTTATGTTAGGATTACATTTTGCTTCCCCATTTCTCAAAAAAGCCCATCTTTAGGCCAATTTAAGGCCATTTTTTAGTCCATTTAAAAATAAATCGAAAGAAGCCTTCACGAGGAAATTAGATTTGCTTGTTATTTCATTATCTCAAATAACTCTTAAGTGCCTTAGATTTCTCATAATTGCTTATTGAGATTTCCTCTTCATAAAACCCTTTATCGAAAAGATTCTCTCCTTTTCCCCACCCCTACTTTCACCCCATGGCATAGGAATCCTTTTTACTTGTCTGCAAGGCTTCTTAAGGAAGGTTGTATACAACTGTTCATAGGATTTGTGGACAACATTTGCCTTTAAAACCGCATTAGGCTGCCAATCCCAACTTTTCAGCCTGTGTTTATCCCAGATCTTTGCCCTATGTGACCGCTTTGTTCATCTAGGGAACGTTTCAAAATATGTGCTGGTGAAATTTATTGTTTACGGTTTTGTTTGTTTTTGTCCAAGTGGAAACAAATGACAAAAGTAAATTTTTTGACCTTAAACCAATGTGATAAAGGGCCATTCAGCTTGTTATATACATAGCCCATCACGAGAAAAGTGTTCCTAAAAGCCATTTCACATGAACTCTTATTAGACGAGTCTGTCTGGAAGCAAATTGCATTTTTTTTTGTTGTAGCATCATCTGGCTCTGTACATAAAACTACATATTTTAAGACTTGGAGCGATCAAAATAAGTGAAGTCTCTAATACAAATACTATCCATTTATTTTAAGGAAGGCAAATTTTATTCTTTGATCTTACTATATTTTAGGGAAAAAATACCTGGAATTGACATCTATGGGTCCAGAATGTGAGTCAGTTGTAATTTTTTTGGTAATTAATGCCCGGGCAGCAGGGTTGATGTGATGGGCTACAGATGGATTCAGTCTGTTCTTATGATGATCTGGCCTCATTTTTAAGAGAACGTATAGGTTTTATGTTTACCTTAGTGGTTTTCTGAAGTCAGTAGAGGTTCATCTGTAGAATTAGATGATGTACTTTGGGCAAAAGATCTGTAAAGTACAAGGTAGGAAATTTTACAGTGTCTCTTGTATTTGATCTGAAATGGTTAGACTTTTTACATCAGAGAATCATACCTTCTATAAGCCCTTTTGAGAAAAAGTGTTAAATCTTTGTCAAAAACTCTGAAATTTTCTTGGGTGTACCAACCAAACAAACCAACCCTATTGCCATCGAGTCAATTCCAACTCATAGCGACCCTATAGGACAGAGTAGAACTGCCTCGTAGGGTCTCCAAAGAGCGGCTGGTGGATTCAACCTGCCAGCCTTTTGGTCAGCAGCCAAGCTCTTAACCGCTGCGTGGACAGGGTTCCTTCTTGGGTATAGGAAGCAGTTATTTGCTTTCTATTCCTGCTTCCTAACGTGATTGGCAGATAGTTAAATGATAAATGAGAAATGTCAGATAAACATTTTGGTTTCTCAGTCATGCAGATGAGTGCAAAAAAAAAATCCTTGGTCTTCACAAAACAAAGTAATTTTCCATTATTTTTGTTATATACCTCTGGAAAAGTCTTGCCCTAAAAGTTTCTAGTTAACAAGTTCCTTCCTTTCTCCCTCCCTTCCTTCCTTCTAAGCAGGGGACATTTATTAGGGTGTATTTATTAGGGTCTGTCTTAGCCAGGCGGCAAAGTAACAAGAACGTGTAAGTGTGTGACTGAGGCACAGCGACAATTTCCTTGTGTGATCATAAGATCGACCCTTGAATGGTGACAGATTTCTCCCCCAAGCTAGTAATAGAAGAGGTAGTGAGCCCGTAACTAGGGCCTCCTCTCACCCATAGACTTATCCAGCCGAATGGTCTGTACTGACCTGTGCTGTAGTGAACTTTGGGCATCCGCTGTAAGGAACCAGATGGGCAATGGTTGCTGTGACCACTCACCAGCGTCTTTTGAGCTTTCATATATCCTTTTGTACTCTTGTTTCCTGGCTTGGTAGCAAGCCAAAGGGAAAATGGCCTTAATGAAGTGTAAGTTATTTTCATTAACTCTCAAACCTAGATCACCCTTGGAAGGCTGAGCCAGTGCAGGTGGACACAGAAGGAAGTGATGGCGTCTGCTGCCCATCTCTCCATCTTCTGCCAGCCTCTCTTCCAGAGTTGTTATTCTCATGGTCTGTGTAGTGAAACTTAGACCATGTTTGCGTACTTCCTGCGAAACCAGTGAATTGAGTAAAGTGTCAACGAGTTACCCAAACAAACGCCTGCCCAGGTCTTACTGCATTTTTGTCAAATCTGGTGTCAGAAGTTGGAGTTTGCTTTTCACTGGTCCAGTTCCCCCAAGGGTGCCATGTTAAGAAGCAGAATACAACAAGATAGCAAAATCTAGCAAAACCAGAACTTACTATGTTTGTTGTCAGCAGTTACTGACTAGCATCCTTACTTTCTTTAAAAACGATTTTTAAAAATAACCTTTTATTGTTACAGAAGCAGTCCATATGCATTGTAGAAAATGAGACAGTTCAGGCTAGCAAAAAGGAAAACATCCCATTCCTGTTACTCACTGCTGTTTACATCTTCGTTCTCTCTGTGAAGCTCTCTCCTCCCCAGTACTCTGCCTCACACTCCCAGCTCCGTCTCCACCACTCACAAGGACCACTGGGCTTCCTGTGGGTCCCCTGTGACCTGGAAAGTCTCTGCAGGCAGCAAACGGGGGCACTTGTGGTCTCCCCTTTGTTTCCCATTTTTCAGAGATCACCATCCTTCACTGCCTGATGTCCGCTAATTTAAAAACCTGTTCAGATATTTTGTCCTGCTGTGTAGTTTTACATGGGAGTGTAAATCAGTTCCCTGTCACTCTGACGTGATTGTCTACTTTGTATATTAATGATTTCCCAAACCAGGTTTATTTTCAGCTAGAAAATGAGGATATGGCCACTTACTTCACAGGAGAGTTGTGGAAAAGTACATCCACACGGTACTATGCAAACGTTAATAATAATGACTTTCTTACTGGATAGTGGTAGAGCTGGGGTTTGAACCCGGAAATTTGGCTCCAAAGTTGACCTCCTAACAACTATACTACAATTTGGTCATCGATTGCTTGCATGGGAGTGTATCAGTTCTCTATTGCCACAGAGATGCTGCATAACAAACCAGTCAAAACCTCGGTGACTGCACCAGAAGACACTTCCTTTTGTTCTTGAGTTCACGGACTGACTAGGCTGTGCCACTGCTCTGCACTGGGCCTGGGGGGGCTCATCACGGGCCTGTGTTGGTTTTGAGCAGGCTAGGTGGCTTTGCTGATCTTGGCTGGCGCTCTCATACCTGGGGCCTCAGGTCAGCTGAAGTTTCTTTTATTGGCTGTCTTCCTTGCATGATCTTTGTCCCATTCCTGCTGTGCCGCTTGTAGTTATTTTCAGTGATACTGTATTCTGATACCAAGCAGCAGACTTGAGAAAATATACTAGTGCGTTGAGGATAACCTACTACTACACAACTGAGGTTTTTTGCATGCAGTGTTTGTAAGTGAGTGGCATGCTAGAATTTTCTGGTGAATTTAACCCTGCCTTGAATTTACTGTTTTTAGCTAAAAGCTTTGGTATGCTCTTTTTTTCATTCACTGGGCACCTTTTTTGTTTTAAGGTGGATATTTTGGCTCAGATTGGTTGTGTTGAAAGTCTCAGCCAGTCACCACCTTCTTCATCTTCTCCTTCTTCTTCTTCCATAAATAAGGTAAAATTCAAACTTTAATACAAGAAGAAATAAATTATTTTATAACACCTGAAGTTAATCTTTTTTCCCAAGTGAGGTGACTGTTTCAGGTAAGGTATTATACCAGCGCTTTTCTTGGGGTATGGTGACACAGAAGGTGGAATATGCAAGAATTGGAAAGGTCATTGGGACTTCTGTCATGGAGACCTTTTAGTTGAAGCTTTCACTGAGACTTGGTGAATTTATGCCATAAGCAGTGAGGTCTAAGGAAGGAATTTTAATTAAGTATGGCTGACTGTGAGTCAGGAGGGGCTTGTAACATAACGGGTAGGAAAAGATGAGAATGAAGACATTGCTCAAGAGAAATGGGAGAGGAGGGAAAGGTGGAAGGCAAGTATAGAAGAGTCCCTTAGCAATGGAGCAGAACAGATCATTATCTGACCAAGTGTCTGCATTTAAGGGACCCTAGAGATTATAGGGGTTGAGAGCAAAGAAGTCAGAGGCGAAAGGATTATTAAACCAGATCGTTGCAGACAGTTTGTTACAACAGGGGTTAGGCAGTTGGAGAAAGTGAGATCTCAACATTTAGCACGTAGAAAATGTGCTGAGAACACTGAGAATTAGGAATTGCCTTTGGACTTCATGGGGAAACCGTTCTTCCTCTTTCTTCTGTGTATCTGAAGGAAACAGATCTTTGATTAGAATAGAAACTATCTTTAGTGCCTGTTCTCATCCCTCTCATTCAAAGTTGACCTGGCATTGCAATGTGTCTGACCTTTTCCTCTATAGCACAAGCTTAGATAGGTGTACTTACTACTCATGCGGGGATTTGCCCACCTCAAAGGACCGCTGGTCTTCATTCTTTTCTTTATGTCTTAGATGAACACCCACAGAATCAGTCAGATAGCCTGTACTGAATGCATACTGTGTGCCAGGTATTGGTTGAAGTGCTTGCATGCATTTTCATTTAATCCTTACAGAATGCCTACGAGGAAGGTAATGTCATTATACTCATTTTATAGGTGTGGATGCTAAGACCTCAAAAGTAAATTGCCTAAGTTCACACAGCTAGAAAGTGGTAAAGCTGGGATTCAAACCCAAACAGGCTCCAGAGCCAAAGTTCTTAACCACCGTACCCATGTGAAATTTACTTGATTCAAATTTCTCCAGTTCAGTAGAAGGATTTAAATTCCACCCAGTGGACCGATATTCTTATCCCTGCCCCTTCTACCGTATATTATATGTTTGTAAGATGTGCAGCTTTCCAGAAGTTACCGTCTAGTGTATCTGTTTTCTGTTCTTCCCAGCTTATTTAATTTGCTTCTAGCAGTCTTGCTGAATGTGAGTCAGGCTGCCTGGGTTTGAATCCTAGCCTGAGGTATCAGCTAGAAAACGGTGGCGCTAGAATTGGACCCCATGCAGCCTGACTCGGGCCGTGCCCCTAACTGGGCGGCCCTCCGCCTCCGTCTTTAACTGACCCTCTGTGAGCCCTTTCGCCAGGGGTCCTGCTCATTCACTGGCTTAGGAAAATCATGTGACTCCCCTGGTCTGCACTCCTTACCGTCTCATTACCCAGAGCTTTTGTACTTTTTGAAGCTTTTATTCTAGAAATAAAACCTCAGAGTTGAGAGGGCACAGAGTACATATTGCTGAATAAAACCCCCTTAAAGAAAACTACAGAAGGGAGGGCTTTCTCTCTAACGTGTTGATTGTCAGGCCATTAGCATGAGTGCTTTCGTTTCTGATGTTAAGAGTTCATCTTATCAGCCCAGTGTCACTTTGTATGTGAGGAGTATACTGTCATGTGGAGGAAATGTCGTTCTGCTATTAATATTTAATTTAAAGTTACTAGTAACTGCATTTTTTTCCCCTTAAAGGTATAAGAGATGCTAGAATGAAATCATACTTCCATATATAAAATATATACCTTTTTTTGGATGCACCTGAGATGTGGTAGTCAGTTATCCACCCCACTGGAATAGTCACTGTAGCATTTTAAAACATTCGAGAGGTATATTAAACGGTTTGGATAATTTCTTGCAAACCTCTCTTTCTCTCTTTTTTTTACCACTGCCAATTTTTTTTTTTTTTTTTAATATGAGAAAGATTTGAATAGAAGGGAAAACTTCCTATTCCGTGTTCTTGGATAAACAAATTCAGTATGGTAATTGTGAAAAAAAAGGCACTATTAATTTTCCTTGAATTTATTTGTTAATTTAAGGTGATTCAAATGAAAATACATTTTTAAACTTGCTATTCTAATAAAGTTCAGAGTATCTAGTTTAGAAAAGTCCAGAAATAGGCCCAAATTTTGTGTATGATAAAGATGGCATTCCATATCAGTGTGGAAAAGATGGGTTGTCCAGTAAATGGTGTTAGGACAACAGACTGACTACAAGAAAAGATTAAGCTGGATCCCTATGTCATTTCTTACACCGAAGTACATTCCAGACAGATCAAGGATTTAAATATAAAAAAATCACGCAAGGAAACAAAAAGCAAAGAACATGGTTGCCTCGGGTGGGTGTGCCTGGGGCAGGGAAACTGGGAGGCCGAGGAGCAGGATGAGAGGGGCACCCTGCCTGCAGTCTTCTTTCGAATCCCCTGCCTTGTATTGCCTGTTCTAAAATTTTATTTATAATACAGATAATGAAACTGTAAAGTTACTTGGAGGACTAGTGAGAGAAAAATATTTTAAAAATATTTTTGGCATATAGATGCCCCCTTTCATGCAAGACAAACAAAAAACAAAAAGCCAGTGTGTCTGTGGGAGTATAGGAGCATGCCTGTGTGCAATCTCTTTGGAAGGCACTTCGACGAAGGCCGTCGGTTTTAAATGCTTAGTCTTCTCAGCCGAGCAGTTTTACTTCTGGGGATTCTAGATCTGTTGGGCCTGAGGGAAAGGCTGTGCAGGTGTGTGCATTGTAGCTGCATCAATAGCAGCCAGGCACTGAAAACAAGCTCAGTAAACATCAGGAGAGGCTGGTGAAGTTAGGGGAGAGAAATACAGTGGGATTCTGTGGCGTCATGTCAGAGAATGGTGTGATCTACATGTGTGGATGTATCTTGGAGAATGTTTCATGCTATTCAGTGAAAAAATAAAGTACAGAACAAGAAGTATCATTTGGGCCCGCTTTGAAAACAAGGATCTCTGTGCATGAACTGTTTTCCGTGAGTACACCCAAGGAATTTGTGAAGGACACTTGTCTTGGAGAGAATCACTGGGGGCTTAGGGTGGTTCGCGTATGTATATATATTTTTATTGTACATTATTATCCTTTTATTCTGTGTGATCTTTTTTTACTGTGCATGTATTGCTTTTTCACATAAAAATAAAAGCCCAGTTAAAAATACAACCGATGGCTGTAGAGGAGCCACAGTGAATGAAACAGATCCTCATTATCAGCACGTATAATCTCAAAAACATAATGATGAGTGGAAAAAAAGCAAGTCACAAAGAGATACATACAACGTGATTCTGTTTAGACCAATTAAAAAATATGAAATAAGTGTTATTTCTGAATGTGTACATTTGCAATGGAAGTATAAACACATCCCTGGGAATGAATACAAGGTTCCAAAAAGTAGTGGCTTCTAGGAAGGAGGAAGAGAGGGCAGTGGGCCTTTAACTATGTCCATTGGTTTCTTTGTTACTGTTTTTAAAGGTTCGGAAGCAAATATGGCGAAATGTTATCCTTAATAAAATCAGGTTGATGCTGCTTTTTGTTAGATGTCTCTGGGTGGTACAAACGTTTGGCTGGGCACTTAGCTGCTAACTGAAAGATTGAAAGTTCACCTCCACTCAGAGGCACCTCAGAAGAAAGGTCTGGTGACCTACTTCCGAAAAATCAGCCATTGAAAACCCCGTGGAGCACAGTTCTACTCTGACACACATGGGGTCACCATGAGTCGGAGTTGACAACAACAGCAACTACATGTTTGAAAATTTTTAGCAATAAAGATGAAACTTGTTTTAAATAAATTCCTGTTGATTCCTTAGCACCCCTGTTGTATCCCATTGTCATGTTATTCCTATTTAACTGAGTAATGGTTTCCAGAAGTCACAAATACTCCTTCTCCCTTTCTACCCCTGACAACACAGGTCAGTGGTGGCAACGACCCGTGGTCTCCCTGGAGCGCACCCAAACCTGGGAACTGGGAGGGCACAGATGGCTGGGGAACCAAGCCTGAAGGAACTGCTGCCCAAAGAAGCACCTCCAATAACTGGGACGCTGCCTTCGGCCATCCCCAGGCCTACCAAGGACCAGGTGCGAAGGGGCCCTGCGGGGGATAAAGCCCACCCCTTACAGTGACGGGGTGCTCAGAGTTAAAAACCGATCTTTATTCCAAGGAACTGCTTGCAGATGCTGTTATCCACTTGTAGCAAACCTGTTTTTCTAGATCCAAATGCAGGTTCATTTATTCTTTAGTCCAGTCTCGGCTATCTGTCAAGGGGTTGCACGGTCACGTGTCTGCAGGGGCCAGTTTCCTAAAGTGTACAGCCGGCCAGGTGGAGGCATGGACGGCTGATTGATGCCATTGTAGAAAAATGGAGTAAGTCTTTCTAGACCCCCACGTTTTTACAGCGGGGCTGGAAAGCTAGATATTTCGGTGATCTTCCCACTTTAAAATCTTGGCAACTAATGCACATTTGTTAAAATCTTGGGCCAGATAATGTGTATACAGATCGAAAGCAGTTCATCACGTGTTGGTTCCTTACCTCTGTATTAGCTGGTTTATTATTTCCGTAACTTCCCGGGGAGAAGCAGGGCTTATAGAAGGGGAAACAATTCAGGAATTAAGAAATTCAGTAAAAAGACAGCTCTGCCCATTACTTTCTTAGGATCCCTCCATCCTGTCACCTCTGTTAACACTTTGTGCCAAGAATCGAGTGTTCTAAACGGACAGACCTCGCACCCAGGGACCATGAAAAGGCACAGGTCCTAGTCCAAAGCCACTAGTTGTTGACAGGAGTGTGACTCTCAGCAGGACCAGGAGTTGTGGCCCAGGCAGCTAACAGAGGCTAGACTGCTGGTTCTAAAACCACATGGCGTGGCCACAGGAAACATGGGCCGGGTCCTTCTGATGGTTTCCATTCTTTTTCCTTTTGGCATCTGTCTCTCAGCTTCTTCTCTGTGGTGGCAGTCTTAGCCCGCAGAGCCCAGTGCTGTGTACTGCCTCACAATAAAAGGACACCTCAGGCCATTGGGTGGGAGACAGAGGCTTTAAACAATGGGAAGAGGAAGGAAGGAAGGGAGGGAAAAAGGTGAGTAGCAGGGAGGGAGGGAGATAAGGCTACAATGCTGTTAATTGCTTCTTTTTCCCCCATTTTTTCTGATTCTCCCCTCCCCGCCAGCCCACTGCGTGTTCTTTTCATTGCCCATCCCTTACCTTTATTAGAAGTGTTAAACTTGGCCTTTTCAAAGACCCATCATCCCTTTTGTCCTCCCCAGGGCTTCTTGGCTTAATGGGTGTATATTCTGCTTATTGGTAAGTTTATAAGGCTAAACTTATCAGTGGATCAGGATGCTGGGTGGCCTTGTCTTGTGGGTCGGCCACTTAACATTTTTACAGTGGGCATTTATCTGTAGTTACCAGACTGACAGCCCCTTTGAGTTGTCTCTGAGCCCCGATCCTATAGTAAGGTAGGGCTTTACTGTTTCTAGTTGTGTGTGTAATGTTATGCTTGGAGCCTGGCCTGCGGCATAATTATTTCAGTTGGAAGCATGACATTAACAAAACAATCATTTTCCGACAATTTGATCTTGATTGATTGTTCCAAAAAGATAAAGAAACTACTATTGGTTGACCATCTCCTGTTTTCCAGGCACTTGGGTAGATGGTTTGCATATATTTTATCAGTCAGTCTTCACAGCCATCCGGAGAGATGTGTGTTTCATTTTGTAGATGGGGAGATGAGGATTAAGGAGATCAGGTAATCAATAATCCGAGCCTGAGAACTGTCTGACTACACAGCCCCTGCTGTCGACCTCTGCGCTTTACCTCCATACTGCATCCTTTTCTCTGTCTTCTTTTTAAATGGACCATCAGCCCAGTTGGTCGTGATTATCAGAAGTTTAAGTAGTTTTTCTTTTATTTTGTTTTTCTTTACTAATGCTCTTCTGTTCTCACTCTAGCAACTGGTGATGACGATGACTGGGACGAAGACTGGGATGAACCCAAGTCCTCGTTGCCTTACTTTAAGGATTCAGAGTCCGCCGAAGCGGGAGGCGCTCCGCGAGGAAACAGCCGGCCTGGGTCATCGTCCATGAAGCTGCCGCTGAACAAGTGCGTCTGCAGCGGGGCAGGGGCGCCTGATCTGTGTGGGAGACACGGACAGAGCACGGGGCAGCTGCTTCTCCCTTTTTAGTGACCTACTAAGTTCTGGGTGTGATCTGGCCATTTTTATTTGGATCTTAGCTTGGAAGCTTATTTTTTTTTTTAAAAAAAGAATCTTTATTTTACAAGGTCAATGTGTGAAATATTTTTTATTTAATGACCTGCCAAATAGTTTTCATTACTCTTTCCTTCACCCACCCTATGACATGTTCATGTTGCAGTGATGTCACAGGAAAGCTGATAATAACACCAGCTCTCTTTTACCTTTTTCACTATTTATAAATCACTTACCCTGTGCCAAGCATTGTGCAGAGTGGTTTATATACACTCTCACTCAACCTTCATAGCCCGGTGAGCTAGATACAATCCCTGTTTAACCGTGGGAAAAGCTGAAGCTCCGAGAGGGGAGGGAACTGCCCAAACTGACACGGGCGGTAAGTAGTCCAGTCAGGATCCCAGGCCAGCCTCCAGCTGCCATGCTCTCAGGTACTGTGCCTACTGTGTTTAAAACTTTTTTTCCCTCTTAGGTTAAAAAAAAATGTTTTCAATGGTTCTCATAGACATACTGCTTAAAAGGAAAGAACGTGGGAAAGAGTGAATATGGTGAACAGCCCTCATAGACGTTCTCCTGGATAAGTCTATAGTTCATACCACTGTTGCTGGAAGGATATATCATTTACAACCTCCATAAGAATCTTCCTGTAGTCAGCGATTCCATTTAAAATAGTTTTATTTTCTAAAATACTAATACATTTTCTCATTGTTAATCTTATGTCTGGAAAAAAATTGAAAACATAATGTTTGATTGTAACTAGATGTCTGGATCCACGTATACATAAATTCATTGAGTCCTACAAGTTCTTTATAGTGTGTTTAAATAGTGTCAGGTGATTAAATGAGTTATCTTTTGGCTACACACCTTTTCTGCCTCTCTGTACATTTTCTGTGATGAGGTAGTTTCATACTCTGTTGCATGCATAGTAAATGTAGCCATTCAGTATCACCTGCCCCATTTCTTAGAGTCAAATTAGAAGTTCTCCATATTGTCAGTAGTAATATATATTACTCTCAATTCTTCAAGCCTAAACACAAAGTATATTTAAACCCCATTTAAATACAATGTCTCTTTTGGCCCATTTTGAAAATGAGGCAACATTGAGTGTCTCTTTGAGAAAAATGACTGGCTGTGTTTTAAGAGCTAGTGGCTGAGGTTGTGCTCTCTGCTGCACGCTCTCCACACACCTCCTCGCTAACTTACTGTGTCATCGTGACCTGCTTGGACCTCTGTGTCCTCAGCTGTGAAGTGAAGGGCTTGCTTCAATTAAGAACTCTTTCAGCTCTAAAATTGCATTCCAGGTTGAAACCAAACTAGAACAGTCCTAATCTGAACCTGTATCTCCAAGGCTTCCTTGTCTGTCTGTGGTGCTGGAAACAATTTAAAATCCTATAGTATCTTTATTTAACTCAACTAAATGTATAAATGAGTTAAACAGTTGTAAAATTAAAAAAAAAAAATTAACACTTTTCAGCAATGTATCCACTTTATATGACAGCTATATTCCAGTCACGGAATAAAACTTTATACTTGAAAAGGAGATCCGAATTTTAAATATACTCGAGCATTACAGGAATCCGTCTTGATAACGCTCAGAGAATTAAAAAAGGGCAGTGCTCGTCAGTGAGGGTGAAATGAGTGGTGGGAGATGTGATTTCTGCACCTAGAAGCTGGCAGTCTTGTCAAGGAGCTGTCACTGTGTGCAGCCTCTCAGGTTCTCCATCAGCGTTTTCTACCAAAGAATCCTTCTTTGATAAAAATGTTCCCGGTTAGCCCCTGGATTTGTTAGCATTTAATCTGTTCCGGAACTCCTGTAGGTCCTGGAAATACAAATACTTTCTCTGAGGTTCCTCTAGTCTGCTGCAGTGGGTAAATGGATAATGGCCATTAAGTATGATAAATTCAGCAGCAAATGTACGCTCAGAATGCTGAGGCAATACAGAGAAGGCTCCTCCTGAAGCTGTAGGGCATCCTTTCAAAGAGAAGATGATAAAAGTACAAATAATTTTATGTGAGTATATACTAGGCTCTTTGCACAAATCTTTTTACTTAATTTCCCATCATCTTAGAAGGCAGGTGGTATCGGCCCCGTTGACACCAGGAGACTCAAGCTCAGAAGGCTATATAGCTATTAAGTGTTAGAGCAAAACTTCAGAACTCCTCTTTGTTCTCTCTGCTATGAGCTGTGCTATAAAGAATGACTTGGCAAACAAGCGGGGATGGAGGGAAGTGAGTCTGGAATGGAGGAAACCAGTGTGCCAAGTCACAAACCCCTGGAGCGTCACAATGGCCTTTAGTATATGGATGAAATTAGAAGTGGTGTAGCTGGGGTTTTTCTTAGAAATAAGGTTCCTTTTCTTATTTTAGGCATTTGGTTTTCTGAATTTTTCCCCCTGGTTTGTTTTTTCTGTTTGTTAAAAGTTTTCAAATCCCAAATTAATCTTGTCTTCAGAAGTAGCACTTTGAACAGCTAGACATTTATTCCAGCTGTTTCACAGTTTTAGATATTTCCTTTGGGTGTAGGTTTGATTTCTGGAAGAAGCCCAGCTTACTTATTACATTTTTGGGCCTTAAGTGAGGCATGTCTCTTTACTAAGGAGCCCAGTTTTCTTATGTCTCATAGACTGGGTCTGAAGACAGTTCCAAAAGAAAATGACACAAATGTCCAACAGTGAAAGCCTCTTTGGAAGAATTGTGGTCCCCCAGAGCGAGGATGCTGAAGGGCTGCTTTAATTTGCATATAGAAATGCTGGTGTGTGGCTGTTGCCCCATATGTGGCTCCTGCCCCGTATGTGGCCAGCTCACATTGCTCTGTGCAGCGCTTCTCCCTCCCATGAACAAGCTGACATTTTCTAGTCTGCCCTTCACTCTTTGTTGGGTGACAGAATGTTTCAGGTGCAGCTAAGCAAACAGAACAGCCATAAGTATCACACCTTCTGGAATCAAACTGTCCTCTTACCAGATAAAGCTTAATTAAATGGCTAATTGGCCATTGAACAATCTGATTACATTAGGTTTCATTTACCACAGTTTCCTAGTTCTAGTACATCTGAAAGACAGAACAAAGTTAAAACTGTTTTATTAAGTAAATGTGGGAGAGACTTGTAGGATTCTTACTTATAAAGAATGATATAAAGACTCAGGAGCATTTGTCTTCATGATTAGGTTTCCTGGATTCACAAAACCTGGACTGGAGCAGTATTTGTTGGCCAAGCAACTAGCAAAACCCAAAGAGAAAATTCCCATCATTGTAAGTTCTTTCATTTTTGTTTGCTTGCTTTGTTTCTAATTAAGCTCTCTTACTATACCTTAAAGCTAACAGGATTATTTGTGTTTTGGAAAGTATTTTTAAATGTTTTTACTGCTCCAAATAACTGACATTATGTGTTAGTATTTTAGAAACACTAAAGATAATTCACATATACTAATGCCTGTCATTATATTGTTGAGATATCCTTTATTTTTATCTTTAAGACTATTAGTAATTGAAGTAACAACTCCCATGGTTTGTATTCTTTTAATAATTTTTCTCCTGCAGACTGTCTTGAAGTATATCTTACATGCTATTTTACATCAGCCCTACATAATTAGCTAATAAACCCAGTTCGAATATTTAGGCTTCTACCCTGGCAAAGTACATGTGTGTTATCAGAATAAGGTGCCTTTTCCTATATGCTGGTGAGAATTAGTCTTCTAGGAGGACGCCGGTCAGGTCAGGACAAGGAACTAGCAAGTGAAAGCTGGGAGTTAATGACAGTAAGACTATCTGCCTTAGAATAACTTATTATACAGCGTGACACACAGCCTTTTTGGTTTCGTCCCAAATTTTGATTGCTGGTAGAGTTTCTATCTAGGCATGATCTAGCTAGCTGTTCCCAAACAAAATTCTGGGAAAGAAAACTCCCATTGCTCTTGGTATGTTCTTTGATAAATCTACCGGGCCATTTTCTGACCCTGTTGACTTAGCCCTGTAACTGTAAGATGGGGGAGAGCCTTCAGCCTGCTTACCTGGCATCAAACAAGGATGAGGAAGCATTAGGTCTTAGTCTATAATCTCTGGTTCCTGAGAGATGTGCTAAAACTGCAGGAGTGAAAGTGGAGTTCTTTATTAATTGTTCCCACATCTTTGAAAAGCTTAAATTCTGGAAACCTGCAGACAGAAGGGCTGTGACCAAGAGCCCCTTTTTTCCTCCTACCCTCAAAGCAAATTTGGAGTCATTATCCTCTAGGTGGTTAGTTTAAAGATTAATTTAATTTTCTTCTGTTTTCTCCAGACTGTTTTTTAATACTACACATGTATTATTGTTCTTTCCATGAAATTTAAAGCAACTCCACAGAATTAAGAGCCATGGCCCTGCCTCTCTGCTTCTCAGAGGGGAACTTGTCACAAGCTCGATAGTGGTGGAGTGAGGCTAGAGGACCCTAGCATTTGAGTTTCACCACAAATTGTACATAGAACTAGGTCTGTGCACCTGTAGACAGGCCTGCCCACGTAGGTTTCTTGCACAGAAAAGGAAGCTGAGGGGAACCACTGAGTCTTCGGGAAACCAAGGGAAGGCAGAGACCTGGTTCTTTGCTTTTAAGGCACAGTAACCCATCCCACTAATAAAACACGGCCCTGCAAATGTTGGGCGCTAGTTAGTCAGAGTAGCCTCTTTGGGCCCCAGTCACTGAGAAGAAGTTCTCCACCAGCTCGTCTGGTAAATTCCTGCTCTGCAGCCATCAGAGAATTTCCTGCATCTGGGCTCCCTCTGGGAGAACTGTAGTAGCTTATTCTCAAGGTTCTTCCCTTTAGTCCGCTACTGAACTTCACTGGGACCTGGTCACCTTCTTGATCTAATAACCTCTGCACCTCCGTGCTCTGCCCACCCAGCTCTTTGCTTTAAGAAGGATGAGGACTGGGTGTGTTTCCTTTTGCCCTGTTACATCTGCCCAGCCTCGCCTCCTAGATCTCAGCCCACACAGACCTCTTCCTGCAGCTGGTCTGCGTGTCTTCCCTCATTTTCTTTTTACTTTCGTACTGTACTTTTTCTGTTTTAGAAACTGTTTTGAACTTCTGAATGAATCTTTTCCCTAGAAATAGTGTTCCGTTTGCAGACCACCTGTTTATTCTTTCTGTCTTGTTCCTGGATTGTTATAATTCTGTTAAATTATTTTTCTATTCAGATTCAAGAAGATACCATATTCCCTGTATTATAAGGGCTCCCATTGCTTTTTATATGTTCTTTGATAAAATTACCGCCCTGCACTCTGAATCTCTGAAATCGACAGCCATGACCAGGGTTTATGGAACGAATGATCCAGAGCCAACCCCAGACCACTGGTGTTGCAGGGAGTGATCTCAGGGCCTGTGCGTGAGCCCCACAAGTCCGCATTCCTCCACTGCTTCCTCCTTGGCCCTGGGAGCATTTGTAAACAGGATGAAAGGAACCAGATTTGGGGAAGCAGCTCTTGTCACTTACGCATGCTTAACAGAAATGGTGTGCAGGCTCAAAACTTACAGACTGGCTCTCTATGCCCCCAGGTGGAACTTAGCTGGTTACCTTCTTTTGCCCCCGTTAAAACCCCCAGTAATCTAGTGCAAGCCCAAACCTCACCTGGGATACTGGCCGTGTTCTCAGTTTGGGCTGCCACAGCCCCTGCTAGTCAAGGCCTGCTGGCTTAGCTTGCTGCAAGGCCACACCAAGAGCCTCACACTCTCCAAGAGGGGCTGACTTCCCACTTGCCACTTTTTATATAGAGCAGGTGACACCTCCTCAGCCCATACCACCTTAGTTTTTTGGTTTACATCAATTATATTTCCTATTTTGCCATGTAACAAAATTAACTCTTTCTGTAATGTGTAGGTTGGAGATTATGGCCCAATGTGGTTTTATCCTACCTCTACGTTCGACTGTGTGGTAGCAGATCCCAAAAAAGGTACCAAGATGTACGGTCTGAAGAGCTACATTGAGTATCAGTTAACACCCACTGTAAGTACCCCAGTTACCAGAAACACAATCATGCTTGCGTCACCAGTTACAATTTGCTTTTTTCTTCGTTTTCTGTAGGTGGCATTGTTAACTCTTTCTTCTCTCTCCCTTGTTTGGTAGAACACTAATCGATCGGTGAACCACAGGTATAAGCACTTTGACTGGCTGTATGAACGTCTCCTGGTTAAGTTTGGGTCAGCCATTCCAATCCCTTCTCTTCCAGATAAGCAAGTCACAGGTGAGTGTGTTTAACAGGGAACCCAGGATGACAAGTTAAAAGACCCCAGTTAGATTATCCTAATGTAAATCAGTAACGATGTTTCCCACAGCCTAGAGGAGCAAGATGTATGAGCTTGGGAACAGTGGCTAAATCAACTATAAGGCAAGAGCCATAGCACAAAGCACATGAATATTGACAGTTACCTAATAAGCATGTTCAATAAAATTTTCTGTCAGAGTTCTTGTGTGTATACACATCTTGAATTTGAGCAACATTACTGTGTCTTTATTACTGCACTTTTTCCTACAAAAGAAATATGTGAATTTACAAAATACCTGAAAAATGACACCTGAGAAAACACAAATGATCCAGTATCCTAAAATGAAAAGAAAAATATATGACCCAATTGATGTAAACATGTTGTGCGAACCAGCTGTGTCCTTTTCGTTAGAAGTATGTAAACATCAGAAGTAGAAGTTACGGAGGGTCTAAGACTCGATGCAGGAAGTTGCTCAGCATTCTACTTAATTATTTTGGTGTCTGTTGATTTTAAATGTTTTTATTTATCATTGACTGGTACCCTCTCCCTTTTCTTGTTTATTTGAAGTGTCACGCTTTCCTCACCTCCTCCACAAAAAAATCTTGTCATAAATAATCTACCAGAGCCCCTTGTAATGGGCAGTTAGAAAGTATTTGTTTCTGTGTCAGTTTTGAAAACTGTTTTATTGAGTGATTTTTTTTTTTTTTTTTTTTTTAAATCTCCAGCCTAGCGAAGAACCTGGTATATTAGTACTCAAGGACTCAGTACGTTTGTCTCAGAATAAGAGTTTGTGAAGAAGCTGAGCTTGACTGGAAGTTTAGAATGGGTTTGAGAATATAGGTAGAAAAGTTTCAGATAAATGGAACTAGTAAGTGCAGAGAGGAATGGATCGTGTTGACAGTAAACAGGTCAGAGGCACGGAGGCCTCTGGGGAGGTGAAAGAGAATCCAAGGACCAACCCAAACCCTTTGAGAAGAACAGGCATCTGGGAAGGAGGTGTCTTTCCCCAGAGATCAGGGAAGACTTGAGAGGGTGTAAGCCTTACTTAGTGAGAGTGGAGGTGAACAGTTTGTAAGAGGGCCTTGGAGTCTCCACCAGGCAGGTCAACGTGCCAGCTCCAGACTGCCTGAGCACCAAGTCAGGTTTGCCCCTGTATGCCAGGTTTCACAAGTGCCCAACACTACACTAGGGGAGGTATTTCCATCTTCACTTTATATGCAAGGAAGCTGAAATTCAGGGGAGTTAAGCAGGCTGTGCTCAGTATAGCTATAAAAGGAATTTGGATCTGATTCTGAAGCTTGTGCCATTTACATATGTGATGTGGACCAACTGATCTTTAGCTAGAATTAGTTGTTGTTGCTGTTAGGTGCCATCGAGTTGGTTCTGACTCATGGTGACCCCATGTACAACAGAACAAAACACTGCCATCGTGAACCATCTTCACAGTAGTTGTTACGCTTGAGCCCATTGTTGCAGCCTCTATGTCAGTCCATCGTGTTGAAGGTCTTACTCTTTTTCGCTATCTACCAAGCATGATGTCCTTCTCCAGGGACTGATGCCTCCTGAATAACATGTGCAAAGTATATGAGATGAAGTCTCGCCATCCTTGCTTCTAAGGGGCATTCTGGTTGTACTTCTTTCAAGACAGATTTGTTTGTTCTTCTGGCAGTCCATGGTATATTCAATATTCTTCGCCATCACCACAGTTCAAGGGCATCAGTTCTTCTTCAGTCTTCCTTATTCATTGTCCATCTTTTGCATGCATATGAGGTGATAGAAAACACCATGGCTTGGGTCAGGCGCACCTTAGTCCTTAAAGTGACATCTTTGCTTGTTAACACTTCAAAGCGGTCTTTTGCAGCAGATTTGCTCTATGCAATATGTCCCTTAATTTCTTGACTGCTGCTTCCATGGGTGTTGATTGTGGAGCCAAGTAAAATGAAGTCCTTCACAACTTCAGTATTTTCTCCATTTAGCATGTTGCTTATCGGTCCAGTTGTGAGGATTTTTGTTTTCTTTATGTTGAGGTGTAATCCATTCCGAAGGCTGTTGTCTTTGATCTTCATCAGTAAGTACTTCAAGTCCTCTTCACTGTCAGCCAGCAAGGTTGTGTCATCTGCATAACACAGTTTGTTGATGAGTCTTCCTCCAATCTTGATGCCCCTTTCTTCTTCATGTAGTCCAGCTTCTCAGATTATTTGCTCAGTGTAGAGATTGAATAAGTATGGTGAAAGGATATAACACTGATGCATACCTTTCCTGATTTTAAACCACACAGTGTCCCCTTGTTCTGTTTGAATGACTGTCTCTTTGTCTATGTATAGGTTCCTCATGAGCACAGTTAAGCTGGAATTCCCATTCTTTGTAGTGTTATTTTTAACAAATTGTTGTTTTGATTTTTTTGAAAATTTTTCAAACATTTCAAGTTATCCCAGCACAATGGAGAGTGGGCGCATCGCGGGTAGATCAACACGTCCAGGCAGCCGTGTGGGTTACGCCTTGGCAGCCCCCAGTGGGGCTGGGCAGTTTCATGAAAGCCGTCCTTAGGACAGCCAGGCAGGCTGTGAGTACTGCTTCCTCCCGCTCGGGGTGCTCCCTCCCCCAGTCCTACACCCAGTTCACAAGCTGCCTGTCCCTGGTTCTTGTCGTCCTTATTGCTTTAAATCTCAGCCACTTTTTAAAAATTTAGACTTTTATCCCTGAAAACTTCAGTTCTTTTTCTCCTTATTTTCAAATTTCAGTGTTTTGGTGAATTTTGTACTCTCCTTTGTCAACTTGATTAGCACAGTGTGCCCAATGTAAACGGATTGATGAGCTATTTAAGAGTTGTTGGGGTTTTTTCTATCTTTTAGGTTTTACATGTGTTGTTTATCCTGATTCAGATAATTGAGTGTTATTTCAAAGCATCATAGAGTCATGGCTCCCCTCCCATAGGAAAATTCGTTTGTTTTTTTTTTTTAAAAAAAGGCATGCAGCCAGAGGGATGTCATAGGAGAGCAGGAAAGCAACAGCCCTCTGTGTGAGGAAAGTTGAGCTTTGGTTCACTGGCTGGGCTGTGTGCCGAGGAAATCGGGAAGCACAGAAGTGACTTTATTCCCCCTTCTCTCTCGTTTGTCTCCCACCCCCACTGCACAAGATCATTATTATAGAAAAACTCCCCTCTCACTTCATCCTGGAGGGAGAAAGGAAAAGTAATGAAGTAGATGACATCAGGATATTTCAGTGGACTTGATAATTAATCCATGGAGAACTTTAAACAGTTAACATTTTTTGTTTATAGATTTTGTTCCCTGTGAAATAATATTGAATGAATTTGGTTTTTATTTCTGGGCTGTGCAAAACTGGTATATTCACATACTTAATGAAAACTGTAAGGAGCCCTGGTGGCGCAGTGGCTAAGCACTCGGCTGCTAACCAAAAGGTCGGCGCTTCGAACGCACCAGTGGCTCTGTGGGAGAAAAGACCTGGTGATCTGCTCCCTTAAAGGTAACAGCCTAGAAAACCCTAGAGGGCAGTTCTACTCTGTCCTATAGGGTTGCTGTGAGTCAGGATCGACTCGATGGCACACAGCAACAAGTGAAAACTGTAAGGTTCATTGAAAATGGAAACATAGAAGTCCCCCTTTCCCTTTTGTTTTGATTCTCTGGAACCTTGTGTGGAAATCTTAACCAAGCATAGAATAACATCTGAAGTCATAGTTTGGAGATGAACCAGCTATGTCAGAAAAATTCTCAGGAGGACAGTTTTTCAATAAGTAAGAATCATTAAATTTCCACCAGTGATTAGGCAACAGACTCTCAGCATAGTTCACTCATATTGAGGATTTCGGTTTAGCCCAGGTCCATGCTGACTTGGTCTTTTCTCTCCTGGAGAGATGGTCCTCTCCTTTCTGAGGGGTAAGACTTTGTCTCTGCATCACTTAAGTTTATGTACTATTTCATCTCTACTCAATAACTGGAAAATTTGAAATTCTTTAATATACAGGAAGTGTCCAGAACTATTGTGCTGTTCACGTCTCTAATGCTCTTCTATCAAAAGCCTCTTGCTTATTTTCACATGTAATTTCTAAAGGAAGATCCATGCTGTGCTTTTTAAAAAATGTTTTAAAATTTATGTACAGTAACGATCGCTGTGTGATGTGGTTGTTTTTCTTTTACTGCTTTTAAGATTTTCTTTTCGTCTTTCAGCAGTTTGATTCTGCCACATCCAGTGTGGGTCTTTTTGTGTTTATCCTACGTACAGTTTGTTGCGCTTTCTTAAATGTGTAGACTAAAGTTACCCATCAGATTTGGCAAGTTTTTGGCCATGATGTCTTCAAATATTTTTTTCTGTTCTCCTGGAAATCCCACTACAATCATGTTGGTAGGCTTGGTGTTTCCTGAGGCTCTGTGCATTTTACTTCAAGTTTTTGCCCTGTTCTTCACCTTAGGTGACTCCTATTGATCTATCTTCAAATTCACCAATTCTTTCTTCCACCATCTTGAATCTGCTGAGCCACTACAGTGAATTTTTTTTTTCAGTGATTGTGTTTGTCAGCTCTGGAATTTCCATTTGTTTCTTTTTTATAGTTTCGTCTTCTTGAGGATCTCAGTGTGTTGATTCCTTTCACATTTTTCTTTAATTTTTAAAACATGGTTTCCTTTAGTTCTCTGAACGTATTTATAGTAGCTGTTTCATCTATTCGTCTTGGCTTTTGTCTGCTAAATTCCACATCTGGGGACACTCAGCATACTGAGTATTTTAACAGATTTGTGAATATGGAAACTGTGAATAATGAGGACTGACTGTTGTTGCTTTGTGGGGATAGGATTAGCTGATCTCATTCAGCTGTAGACAGAATCCCACCTCCAGAAGCCTCTTAACGAGTAGTAATTTTTGTTTCTTAGGCTTATAGAGATTCTCAGTGTTTCCTCATTGTTTAGTATCTTTATTAAGCTGATTTTCTACTTTTAAAGCAGAAACATGACTGTTTAAGCTCTGCTTCAGTATGATCTTAAGTTCTAGGACAGAACCTTTTTTGTATCACAAACATGAAAATAAATACCTATTTTTCAGTTTTCACTTTAAGTAACTTAAAAAATAAAAAAGGAAGGGGGAGAAGAGCTGCAGCCCTGAGTCACTTTTCATAAATACTACATTTAAATTTGTAGGTGTTGAATTATATTGCACTTGAACACATTTTTACAAATGTAGAAATTGCATGCATTGTAAGACTTACTCGTTAACTTCCGCTTTATCACTCCCTTCTTTCCAGCAGGGCTTTGTGTGACTACACAGCAGCTGGCATAATGTTAATTTGTTAGATAATAGATATTTTTCATTTTGAGATAAGATTTTCTGTTAAGTTTATTGAGTTCTTTAGGAATCCATGAAGAAAATGGCACTTTGAGGTCGTGATGATTCTTGTCGTCGTAAAAAGGGTTGTATGTGTTTTAAATTGGACTTCCCTTCTTAAAAACTAGAAAGCCTGTTTGCATCCTCTAGTGGCCTCTGGGCATTCAGTATGTGGCCTGTGTTTAGGTTAGGGAAAAGTCCGCAAGATCTAGCTTTTATTAAATAGCTTTCTACACAGTAGCCGTAGCCACAGAGGGCTTTCCGGCTGTAGTAGTAGTAGTAATTCCTTTTGGACGAGTTGCACATCACACTTGGCGTGTCTCTTGCAGGTCGCTTTGAAGAGGAATTCATCAAAATGCGCATGGAGAGACTCCAGGGGTGGATGACCAGGATGTGCCGGCATCCTGTCATCTCAGAAAGCGAGGTTTTCCAACAGTTCCTCAATTTCCGGGATGAAAAGGTGGGACATTTTATGATGGTGGCCTGAGAGGATATTAAGAGTTCTCATGTTCACACTGGACTCATGTCTGAATGGAGCTAAAATTATGTTGCTTAGCTGGTTATATCTCATTTCCTCCAAAGACAATGGGAAGGCAGAAACCCAGTCCCAGCCGAGGATATTAGTGATGACCAATGAGTCAGGATATATGAAAGAACTGCTTGCCCATGGTTTCCCAGAAACTGGTAGTGGGTTGGCGCAGGGTGGGCAGGGGTAAAGGATAGAGTAGGACGATGAATTTTTTCTCACGTGCTTTAAAAACTAGGATAGATCCCAAACTGCACAGCGTATTGTCAGAGGGAAGTGAGGGCATAGATAGCCATGCTTCGGCCCTACAACATTACAGCCTTGTGAAAGGCTCAGAGACCAGCCTTTCTTCTCAGAACCAAGGTGCTTTTCCCTAACCGCATTGTGAGCCCAGAGTAGATGCTGGTCTCTCTGCCCACCGCTGTGGGCAATTACCTGCCAGTGATCATCTGCTCTTTTTTAAAGTCAAGAGAAAAGTTGTCTTCTGCTTGACATTTCATTATTGTCTGCTTTGGGAAAAGTAAGCTTTTACTGTACTTTTAATTGTATTTTTTTGTTCTCTAAAGACGTTCTCTCCATAATTTCTCTCCTTTCATAACAAATATTAAATATTTTAGAAAACACTCTAAAGAACAAAGGTTGGAAGCCAGTGGCAGATACTAAAAAAATAGATTATAATTCTGGGTAAAAGTCGTGAAGTTATTTTTGGCTTTAATCAAATAATAGGATATTATGTAAACCTTGTTGAAACTTTCAGATAGAGATTTACTTGCTGAGCATCTTGGCAGTACTTTTGTCCTGTTAAAGTGAAAACATTCATAAAAACAAATAGAAGTATCAGGGTTCTGTCTGTGTTACATTGATAGACATGCATATACTTCATATAATCATTTGGATCTTCTTTTCAGTTATTTCTAGATTTAGGAGGCTTGTTTGAATGTTTTGTATGTAATCAGGGAGGGAGTCAGCAAACCTTGAGGGCTCAGCCTTTCTTTGTATTTTGTGTATATCATAGGTCTAGCTTTGCAGGCTGCTCCAGAAACCCCAGTTTTTCTGTTTCGACATGCTGTTCAGCCAGTATGTCGCGTAGCCGTACAGCAGTGAAGCCAAGTTCTTGGAGTAGGTTCTCTATGAAAACCAATTTGGTTACTTCGTAGTTACAAAAACTACATGGAACTAACCTCCACATTTGCCTGTACTGGTTACCCAGAGGACTTTAGCAAGGGCTTATTTGGTTGATTTGCCAAGAATTTGATTTAGAAAGTACTTCTAACGGTCATATTTTATGCAGCGTGGGGTTTAAGAATACTAATAAATCTAGACCTGATCTTTTGTTTTTTCCTGGTGATTGACCTTCAAACCGGTGAAGTGGTTAAGAGCTTGTCTGCTAACCAAAAGTTTGGCAGTTCAAATCCACCAGCCGCTCCTTGGAAATCCTATGAGGCAGTTCTGCTCTGTCCTGTAGGGTTGCTGTGAGTCAGAATCAACTCAGCGGCAACAGGATTACTTTTTTTGGTTTGGTCCTTCAGATACTATCAGCTTGCTATAGATTTATTTTTCTATGAAGAAATAAGACTTGGTAGAGACGGTGGCTGTACTTGTTAATTTTGTTAGGAGTAATATTGGTATTGTGGTTATGTTTTACAAACATGACCTCATCTGTTAAAGACACATAAGGAAATACAGGCAAAATGATATGATGTCTGAAAGTTTACTTAAAATAGGCACAAAAGAATTTTTTTTTGGAATGTAGAAAAGTAAATAAAACAAGTTGGCAGATGTTGATAGTTATTGAAGCTGAACCTGGAAGGGTTTATTGTACTTTTCTCTCTACTTTTGTATGTATTTGAAAGTTTCTACTGTATTAAGTGTTTGTAAAAATCAGTTTCCAATAGCAAATCCAAACGTGAAAGGCAAAGTGATAAAGCTTCTAGAAGATAACAAAGAGAATACCTGCACCCTCTGAGAGCAGGGAAGGATTTCTGAAATAAACACAAAAAGGACTCACCGTAAAGGAAATCTAATCACCCAGTAGAAAAACAGTAGGGAGATTTGACCACGTGTGTCACAAGAAGAACGTATCTGAATGACCACAAATTATAAAAAGTTAATCTCATTAGTAATCAAGGAGATGCAAATTAAAACCACAATGAGATACTACTGCACACTTGTCACAGTAGCTAAACTTAGACTGACCTTACCGAGTGTCATCGTGGTGATGGGAACAGCTGCTGGGACGCCCCCTACAGGTGGGAGTGAAAAGTGGCAAGACCACTTTGGAAAACAGTTTGGCATTATCTCCTAAAGTTGAACATACTCTCCTGACCGAGCATGCCTAACAAACACATGCACATATCACCGTGAGGCATGACCTAGCAGCTTTTTATTCATCACTTAGCAGGGAGGGAGGCTTCCGGAAGTAGAATGGAGAAGTAAATTGAGGAATAGTCATACAATGGAATATGATATAGTAGTGAAAATGAATGAACTGTAGCCACACACACAACAATGTAGATAGATCTTATAAGCATAAGGTTGAGCAAAAGAAGCCATAAAATAATAAAGGCATAAAAGAGTGCATACTGTATGATTCCATTTACACAATGTCGGAAAACTAGTAGCACTGTTCAGGGATGCCTGCTTAGATGGTGGAACTCTAAAGGAAGCCCAGGAAATGATTACCATAAAAGAAAGGATAATGGTTGCCTTGGTGGGGAGGGAAAGGGTAGTGATTGGGAAGGTGCATGAGGGGGGTTTCCTCTTTCTTGGCCTAGATGGTAGTTACACAGGTATGTACTTCGTAAGAATTCACTGCATGGTTTATTTTTATTTTGTGTACTTTTCTGTTGTGTGTGTTTGTGTTGTGTATCGCTTACAATAATTTTTGTTTTTAATCACTCATTATGGTGGTTCCCATCATGTATTTTAGAAAAGTGTTAATCGTTTTTGGAAAACAGTTAACCTAAAAATGCAAGGTACTTTGCCAGAATTTATAGCATATGTTTAGACTGGTAGCCATTTGGAAAAGTGACCACCTCACCTCACCTCCCAAAGTCTTGGTCTCATATGGACTGTTCTGCACAGTGATTACATCTGAGATGTACGGGTGGTTGGCCCAGGGTGCAGAGCGAATGGCACGGGGCCCGCTTCCTGAAAATTAGGAAGATAGAGATGATCAGAGAGCCAGTTCTGTTGGGGAATTTCAAAAGGCCAGTCTGACTCTGCTGTCCCCTTTAACGTCACGTTGCTCTTATTTACAGGAATGGAAAACTGGAAAAAGGAAGGCTGAAAAAGATGAGCTGGTGGGAGTTATGATATTTTCCACCATGGAACCAGAGGCACCTGACTTGGACTTACTGGAAATGTAAGAGATACTGCCAAAAGCTCCTTCTTCTCAAGCTTGATCTGCCTCCTTGGCGCACAGATCTCAGCCAGCGTGGCCGTAGCTGGAATTGAGATTGTCAGACTGAGGCTGTTGAAATGAGCAGGGTTTGTAGTCAGAATGCAAGGAAGACAGACAGCATGTGTGCGTGAGAGGGCTCTTTCTAACCACAGTGTGGGATTGAAGTCTGCTGCCTTTTTACCTTGAACTTGGTGACTTCATAGTTGATACAGTGCTTAGTAGTTACTTCCAATAAGGTCTGATGAAACACAGTGGCGTGGAGTCCTCAGACACCAAGTAATAGCCAACAAAGAAAACTCCCTCTGAATGTTGCCCTTGAAGGGAGCAGTCTCTGACCTGCTTTTCCTGTGTGTGTGTGTGCGCGTGTGTGTGTGTATGTGTTTAATCTCTTGTTTTTAATCTTTTTTAAAATGTAGGTTCAGTTGAAAATTTGGAGTAATTCTTTTTCTATGTAAGGACTAATAAGAAATCTTCGCTTTTTTAATTTTAAGAAGCTTTTTTCTCATCATAAAATCATTGCTTATGTATGACCAAAAATACAAGGAAATAAACCACACACACAATCCTCTAACGACCCAGGGAGAAAATCAATGTTAATATGTTGGTGTATTGTCTTCGTTTTTTTTTTAAACAAAAACGACCTTGCGCTGTGCTCGCTGTCTGATCCCCTGCCCCTTTCATCTTGCAGTGTGTTGTGATGGTCTTTTCATGTCAGTAAATATTCTTCAGGGTCACTTAGTGATGGTTGTCTATCCGGATTATGTTCTGTGGCTCGTAAAGAACTTGTTGGAATGAACGAACAGCCACCATAAGCAACCTGTATTAGTGTTTTATAGCCAGGATTTGAGAGTATCTCCAGTGATTAGAATTTCTCTAAATAAGATATTCATCAAATGCTGCTTTTATTTACTTCAGAAAATTTTTAGTTAAAATTGACAAGGAATTGAAGAGGAAACAAAGTTAAAACATAAGTGATGGACTTTTAAGTAGTTCTCCAAAACACCTGAATCAAGCCTGTTTTTAAGACCAATTTAGTGAAAGGACAGTTGTTAAAATGCCAGAAAACAAGGGACTGCGGTTGTTTGGGATGAGTCTGCCCGACCATAAGGAACACTTGTCCAAAAGTTTGGTAGCACTGCCTGGCTGTGCTTTCTCTGTGAGTGACAGGCTGCTTTTGCCCACAGAGAGCAGAAGTGTGATGCTGTGGGTAAGTTCACCAAAGCCATGGACGACGGCGTCAAGGAGCTGCTGACGGTGGGGCAGGAGCACTGGAAGCGGTGCACAGGACGTAAGTGGCTCCCGCAGCTGCTAGGGGTCTGCAGGGGTTGCCCACGCTCAGCCTCAGACCCTGGGTCACACTGGGGAGGAAGCGTCCCACCGCAAACAGAAATGAATGTGGTGAACTGAAGTACTGTCGTTCCTGTACCTGTGATTAACCTCACCCCTAGCCCTAGCTAAGTAACTGAAAATTTACTCTGACAAAGCCAGTTCAAGATATCTCAGAAAATCACCAAGCTCAAATATTTCCAGTTATTTTGAGCTTTGTAATCTATGGAGAATGAATCTTTTTGCATGTTTAAAGAGTGCTTATGGTTTATTTTTAATCTAATTACATTTGGGAAGATGTGTATGTGACTAAGCCAAAAAAAAAAAAAAAAAACCCGTAGCCATTGAGTCGATTCTGACTCATAGCGACCCTGTAGAACAGAGTAGAGCTGCCCATAGGGTTTCCAAGGCTATAAATCTTTTACGGTAGCAGACTGCTGCATCTTTCTCCCGTGGAGCTGCTGGTGGGTTCGAATCAGCAACCTTTCAGTTAGGAGCCAAGAGCTTAACCACTGTGCCACCAGGGTTCCTGTATTTGACTAAAGCCATTTTTTCTTTTTTTTTTAAAAAAAGTAAAAACCAGCATAGTTGATGGTGGAAAATATATAAGAAGTCAGACTGGGGAAGAGTGGGCCTGTCAGCCAGTTTTCTGCCTGTTGCTTCTAGATCCTTAAGGATTTCTTGCCTGCTCTCCCTTTTCTTTGTTTGCAGACTGGCATTCTGCTCCCCCGTCTTTTCCTATGCAGCTCTGTTGCCGAATGGCCCAGGACAGAAAAGCCCTGTCAAGTGTCCAGCGGTACAGTGCCACAGCATGCTGCCCTGTTGCTCTCTAAGCCCAGATGGTGATGATGACTTTCCCGTCACTGAAATGCTGGGCTTGTGCGCTTCAGGGTTTTTCTCCCCTCTGTGTCGTTCTGCCCTGATTGTGAGCACAGCCTCCTGAGTCCTGAAGGGAGGGCGGGTTCTGGTCGTGGTCCAGCATGTTAGTCTCAGGGGAAATGGGCATGGCGAGTCTGTCACTAAGAATTTCCTGGCCTTCCACTGATACACCCTATAGGAGTATTGGTTGTATCCAGTGGGTTTTGTTTTTTTTTGTTTGTTTTTTTTAATAAAGATGCCTTCTACTTTGAATTCTAAAAGTAATACGTGCTCACTTTTAAATTGTATCAGTATTTTGGTGTTCAGCATAGGAAAAAGCTTAATTATCTGTTTTTGCAAATTTTTTAAGGTAGTATTTTTTCCCCTAAAGGAGACGAATCAGAATTTGAAATAAAAGGATAGTTTTAATGAAGAGGAAACTAAATGTGGAGTGACTTTTGGGTGAATTATTAAGATAGCGGAGCACAGGCAATAGCATTATGAAGATCTATTAAATCCAGATCTGAAAATCTCAGCCTTGTATCAGAGGCTGGCAAACTTCGGCCTGCGGGCCAACTCGGCCCGCCACCTACTGTTGTAAAAAAGTTCTATTGGAACACAGCCACACCCATTTACTTACATGTTGTCTCTGGCTACTTCCATGTTACAGCGGCAGAACTAAGTAGTTTCAACAGAGACCTGTGGCCTACAAAGGGCAGCGAAAACTAGCATATTTTGTGTTTCTCACTCCAGGTATAGAGGCAAAAACTGCAGTGTAGAAGAGTTAACAGTTTATTAAAACTGAGTTACAATGCACTATCTGGAGCTTAAAGGCATTCTTATATAATAAAAATTAGTTTTGCTCCTTTTCCCACTCTCTCTTTTACAAACCAAAAAAAGAACCAAACCTATTGCCATCAAGTCGATTCCGACTCATAGTGATCCTATAGGGCAGAGTAGAACTGCCCCACAGAATTTCCAAGGAGCATCTGGTAGATTTGAACTGTTGACCTTTTGGTTAGCAGCTGTAGCTCTTAACCACTACGCCACCAGGGTTTCCGTAAACACACCCAAAAGAAAAAAAAAAAACCCTGCCCTCACTCTGATGCTTTATTGCAGTAGTTTGCAACTCTGGCTGCACATTAGAATTATTTGGGAAGCTTAAAAATTTTCTAGACATTCTAATTTAAAAAAATTTTCTAGAAATTATAATGAGCAGGCTTCCATGAGCAATGGAAGTAGAAGCCAGACATTAGAATTTTGAAAAAGGTCTCTAGATGATTCTAATATTCTGTCCAGTATGAGCCTCCGAATATCACATGAGGAGAGGAAGTTGGGGAGGGGGCTTTTTGGTTGTTGTTGAAGTGGTGAATAGACTTGAGCAAACAGGAAAGTTTAAGTGTTTGTTTTCACCCAAGAAATGTGAAAAGTAAAATATTTAAGGACACTTGGGTTAAAATATAAATTTTTTTTAACAAAAATATTTTTTTTAATTCCAAAAAAAAAAAAGAAAAATGAACTAAGATAGTCTGGATTCACGGTTCTTCATTACCACAGCTCATAGCCCGCACTCCTCATTTCTCTAGCCTAGATTTTTTAGGAGTCCCCGGGTGGTGCCGACTGTTAACATGCTTGACTACTAACTGAAAGGCTGGAGGTTCAAGTCCACCTAGAGGTGCCTCAGAAGAAAGGCCTGGCAGTCTACTTTTGAAAAATCAGCCATTGAAAACCCAGTGGGGCACAGTTCTATTCTGACACTTACGAGGTCACCATGAGTCAGAATTGATTCAATAGCAATTGGTAATTGGTAGATTTTTTTAAAGAAGTATTTGAGATTTTCTTTTTCTTCTTTCATTGCAGTAAGTCTTCCAATGCAAATAGTGATTTCTTTTGAAAAGTGACAGATGAGTCTGAGGGGACTATATGCAAAGGAAGGTGAGCCCTGGTTGCGCAGTGGGTAAAGTGCTCGGCTGCTAACCAGAAGGACGGCTCTTTGAACCCACCAGCCCCTCCACAGGAGAAAGATGTGGCAGTCTGCTTCCGTAAAGATTTACAGCCCTGGAAACCCTACGGGCAGTTCTACCCTGTCCTGTAGGGTCTCTGTGAGTCACAGTTGACTCAGCAGCAGTGGGTTTAGTTTGGTTAGCTTATGTGCAAAGAAAGTTGCTTAGGATATAACGACTCTTCTCTGGAAGTTCTTCAGAATGACCCTAGAATCGTAGAACTTTAAGCACTAGAAGGAAGCTTAGCAGTCCTTCAGTAAATCTTCCCCTTACACAGATGAGAAAAGGCCAGCCCCTCCCTGGGCTAGTGATGCCTTACCATAGTGATTTCTCTCCACACTATGTGGCTTGCTTTCAGTCTTTTTCTTGCTTGCTTGCTTTTTTTAATGATCATTTTATACATACCTGCGTAACACAGCGGGGAAAGCAGTGTATTTGGAATCACAAGTGCCAGTCGCACCATTTCTTAGCTACGTGACTTTGGGGATGCTGGTTGACTTCTCTGAGCCATATTTTCTAGCCCCTAAAATGGAGGTGGGGTGTCTGCCTCTGGTAGGAGGGCTCTTGTGAGGCGACGGGTTGTGTGAAGGCCATTTGTGAACTGTCAGTCCTCCCTAGATGAGCTTCTGTTCGCACTTTTATTTCCTCCAGCGAATGAGACCGTGGCCGTGGTGACGGTTAGTAATAACAGCCCCCACCATTGACCGCACACGTCATGTGTCAAACAGGCGTTTTTGCATCATTATTTTCCTAAAGAATATGGACTATTTTGAATCACATCAGATTCTTCTATTATGAGAGTAATCACTTTTAGAAAATAGTTGAATCCCATTTCAGTTTGCTCAGAGGATAGTTAGCAACCTGCTCCTTCTTCTCTTTCAGCATTACCCAAGGAGTATCAGAAGATAGGAAAGGCCTTGCAGAGCTTAGCCACAGTGTTCAGCTCGAGCGGCTATCAAGGTATGTCTTTACTCAGTCCTTCACTGGGCCTGTAGTGTCTTGGCCAGACTTCCCACCCTTCTCTGGCCCTTGCAAACAAACAGTAACTCTGCAGTTGAGCCTCCTTGTCCTGGTGTTTAAGTTGGCCAGGCTACTGCACTCAGGACCATTGTAACTTCACCTTATTGCTTTTCAGAAGGCAGAGGGTCATTGTAATGTGTTATTTCCTTGCAAACTTGTTTGCGGTTTTTTGTTCTCAGATACAGTTCTTTTGTTTTACTGTAACAGTAGCTGTGGTATGCTACATTCTACCCTTGCTTTTCTCTCTCTGCCATACTCTAGAGTAAAATCTTCCTGTTATAAAGGCCAGCTTTCACCGAGTTCATTTGAAGGAAAAATGTTTGACTAAGTAAAAAAAATGCATGTTGCCTTAAGTCTCTCCATAACTCATAATTGTTTCCAGCTTACCTCGTAAATGTATATCTCATTTATGGTGTTATGAGATATACGTAATATTAGACTTCATTGTACGTTTACATCGACAGCACCTGTGAGAACAAGGTAGCTGCTTTTCCTCTGTGGTTCAGTTTGTATTTGCTCCATTTGGCTTATGGAGCAGGTAAGAAGTAGAAAGGATTTGTCAGGTCACTTACAAAGAGTATAGAATTAGTCCTTTCACCAGGGTGTTTATCCAGGTACCCAGGGAAGATGGGTCTTTGGATGTAAGTTTCTGAGTATTTCAAGGCACAGGAAATCAGTAACTCACAAAAATGTAAGATTTAGGCCTCATATATCTGAGTTCTTCTTGCTGGCCTGGCTTACAATGTGTGTTATTATGAATCAACACTTTTAGACTAGAAGGGAGCCTTGAAGGTTCATTAGTCTGATTCCTTCATTTTCAAAATAAGGAAACTGGGGCCTAGGAGAATAAGCAGCAAAAACTGTAAAAAAAAACAACAAAACTTAAAATTGCTTTCAAATGTCATATAGCCAGCAATATAATATTGGTATTGCTATTCTGAAACTATTTTGTGTATTGGATAAAGCAGATAGTAATTTGTCACTATTGTTATTAGCAACTAAGATTTCTTAGAACAAAAAATAAAACATTTTAAACTAAGAATAACCCCCAATACTCAGTTTGGATTAGAAATACCAGTATGCACTCATTATGTTTTCCTCTTTAAAAAACAAACTACAATTTGCCTTCCTCTATTCACTGAAAAAGCCTAGAAACCACTACCCAGTCCTGTAACAAGCACCTCTAGCGCCACCCAGAGGGTGATTTCTCAACACCATTTCCCACCAAGAAGAACCAAGGCCCCTTGAGGTTACCGCAAAAGAACTCAGACGCCAACTCGAAGAGCTTTCTCCTGGCCCGTGAGGAGAAAATTTGAGAACTGTATTATATAAAATATATGTTAACAATTGATAATAATGTATTATTTATAATAATATATTATTATAAAGTAATAATTGCTGTGGAATGGCATGTATCAAATATCTTTAAATCCAGAATTGCAGTGATCCATTAAGAAACTAATCTCAGGCACCTTTAGAGAATACTGGATATCAGCTTAGTCTGAACATTATAAATAAAAAGAAAGAATCAAGCATTTAACGTGCCTTTCTTATTCCGTTATACCTCAGGGTAACCAAAATGTTGATAAAAGGAAGTTTCTCTTTACACAAGTATTTCAGCTAATGCAGAAGGGATGACAGAAGTGGAATAGCATCATTCTGCAAACCCCTAGTAAAGTGAAAGATCTAGGCAGTGATCATCATGGCTTCTAGCATCGTAACAAACAGAAGTAACTGCCACTGTGCCTTCTGAATCTGATCAAGCTTCTAGATCTAATGACTAGTTCAGAGAAAATCCAGGGGACAGAGGACCGTGTTAAACATCACCCCAGAGTGTGGGCACCAAGGCACATGACTTGGTTTCTTCAACACCCCATCTTAGTTTCCTAGTGCTGCCGTAACAAAAATAAGCAAGTGGATGATTTTAAAGAACATGAGTTTACTGTCCCACAGTTTGGGAGGCTAGGTGTCAGCAGGGCTATGCTCTGTCTGCTGTAGAAGATCCTTCATTGTCCCTTTCAGCCTCTGGCAGCCATGGGTGTTTCTTGGCATTCCTCAGCCTGTACCAGGATCCTCACGTGGCCTCCTTCCTCTGCCTGTGTCTGTATCTCTGCATCTGTACTCCCTTTTTTAAGACGCCACTCTGAAGGTATTAGGTTTAGAGCTCACCTGTCATAGATTAAATTATGTCCACCAAAACTATGTGTCGACTTGGCCATGATTGTCAGTGGTTTGGCACTTATGTAATGATGTCACCATCCCCCATGGTGTCATCTGATGTGATCAGCCAATCAGTTGTTAGGGGATTGGGGTAGGTTGCAACACCCTTACTCAGGTCCCAGCATTGTAAGCGGAGTTTTTCTGGGGTATGGCCTGCATCACCTTTTATCTTGCAAGAGATACAAGGAGAGAGAAGGGAGCAGAGAGAGAGGGACCTCCTACCACCAAGAAAGAAGAGCCGGGAGCAGTGCACGTCCTTTGGACCAGGAGTCCCTGTGCTGAGAACCTCCTAGACCCAGGGGAAGATTGATGCCAAGACACATGCAGATCTCCAAGGAACGCCGGGCCCACAGATGTTAAAAGAAGACAAGGACCTTCTCCCAGAGCCAGCAGAGAGAGAAGGACTTCCCCTGGAGCTGGTGCCCTGAATTCAGATGTCTGGCCTCCTAAACTGTGAGAGAATATATTTCTGTTTGTTAAAGCTATCCACTTGTGGTATTTCTGTTATAGCAGCACTAGATAACTAAGACACCACCTTACTTTAGTATGACCTTATTAACATAATAAAATAAGATCGCTGTTTCCAAACAGGGTTACATTCACAGACACAGAGGTTAGAACTTCTACATATACTTTGAGGGGACACAATTTAATCCATAAAACCAAAAACCAAATCCATTGCCATCAAGTCGATTCCATCTCATAGCAACCCTGTGGGACAGAGTAGAACTGCCTCACAGAGTTTCCAAGGCTATACTCTTTACAGGAACAGACTATCACAGTTTTCTCCCGAGGTATGCCTGGTGGGTTCGAATCACTGACCTTTTGGTTAGCAGCTGAGCACTCTAACCATTGTGCCAGGAGGGCTCCTATTTAATCCATAACAACCACTCCAAAATTGTAAAAAAAAGTGGGGTGGAGTATCCTATAGACTTAAGAAACACATCAGCTGTGTTAAGCATTGAATTGTGTCCCCCCAAAATATCTGTTGGAATCCTAACCCCTATACTTGTGGATGTAACCCCATTTGGGAGTAGAATTTTCTTTGTAATGTTAATGAGGCCGTATCAGTGTAGAGTATGTCTTAAACTTAACCACTTCCGAGTTATAAAAAGATGAAATTAGGCACAGAAGTAAACACAAATTGGGGAAAGGTAGATGCCACCTGGAGATGTCAAAGGAACACCGAGAAGAATACTAAAGAAGCTGAGACCAGGATTTTCTCCCAGAGCAACAGAGAGCCTTCCCCTAGAGTCGGTGCCCTGAACTCCGACTTCTAGTCTTCTAAACTGAGATAATAAATCTCTGTTCCTGAAAGCTAACCACATGAAGTACTTGTGCTATAGCAGCACTAGGGAGCTAAGACAAGCTGTATGCCACGAGGACCTTCTTTGGATCCGACTTCAAGAGGCCCAGTTATGAGATGTCGGGGATGTCCGCACACTAACTGAACCATTTACATCAAGTATTTACTGTCTTTTCTTAGATGTGATAATGATATCGTCCTGATTTTAAGAGTCCTTATCTTTTTGATAAGGACAAATATTTATGGGTGAAATGTATGGCCAGTGAAAGGGGGTGGTAGGGAGTGGAGGGCATAGATGAAACAAGATGGGCCATGCACTTGTTACTTGTGAAGCTGGGTGAGAGGTAGATGACGATTTGTTATTTTAGTCTCTCTATTGTTGAAAATGTTTGAAATTGTATAATGAAAATTTTTAATAAAGCAAGTGAAAAGAAAACATATATGACTTAAAACCACTGATATAAGTGTCATCCTTTTCAGGTGAAACAGACCTCAATGATGCACTAACAGAAGCAGGAAAGACATATGAAGAAATTGCCAATCTTGTGGCAGAGCAGGTACTAACGTAATCAGAGGATTCAAGTGAAGTTTGTGTGCTGTCTGATCTGCCTGTTCAATTTGGAACATAAGAAAAACCTTCCAGTTGGATATCCTCTTCTCTTCCTCTGCCTGTGTATCTTTGTTAATTGTGTTTGATAATAGCATGTCTTAGGCTAAGCTAAAGTGAGTGGATAAATTTGTCATTAAGAAATCTAAATGAGTAATTTCCAATATTGTTGCCTCTGACCCTATCTTAGCCACCAAGGGGTTAAATACAGGAAAGAACACTGGCTCAAATCCCAGTTTGGACTCTTATTTAACCTTTCGGAGCCTTGGTTTCCTCATGTGTTAAATGGCAGTGGTAGTGTCTGCTCTGTGTGGTTCTCAGGATCCAGTTGCTAATAAATACAGAGTGCCCAGTACCGTCCCTGGCACTTACTTGGTCTTTGTTATAGCTGGGTGACTTTTATTGAGTCTTTAATAGCCCAATTTCAGTTCTTTTTACAAAACAAAGTAATGTTCCCTTAAGGGAAATAACAGTCTCAGTTGTTTCAAATCCTAAATTAAAAAATTTTTCAAATGACTTCTGGAAATATATGTTTATGCATGCACATACACATGGATATATGATCATTAACTCCTTTCCTGATATTTGTTAAAAATTATGTTAATTTTTAGAACTATAACATAGCTGTTAAAAAATTATAATTCAGAAAAGTTGGAAAATTTTAAAGTCGCCACTTAAAATGATTACCATACTCATTTTTTATATTCTTATATGCTTTGCTAAAATTTAGACATTAAACTATAATAACTTCATTTGTAAACATATAATATTAACTAGTTTTTTCAGGGCTTTGAACTGGTTTGGAGCAGTTGAGTAATTGCTGAGGTTTCAGTGAGGGCACTGTACGTGTTGCATAGCAACCAGATCTGTTGCCCGTTGAATTTTGACCCAAGTAGGAAACAAACAGCGGTGCCCCGCTTAAAGATGGCAGCTGACTGCACTGCCTCGAATGTGTGTGCTCTCCACAGTCCTGCCAATAATCCAGTCTCCCACATGGATCCCAAAAATTTCAGGAGCCTGATGTGGGAGCGGTCAGCCGTCATCTTTGAGTGGGGCACCGCTGTTTCTTTCCTACTCAGGCCAAAATCGGATGGGCAACAGATTTCATTGCTATGCAGTCCATACGCTGCCCTCGCTGACCTCGGCAATTACTGAACCACTCTGAACTGGTTCGAAGCCCTGATTTTTTCCCTACAGTATTTTGAGCCACCTCAAAATAATTAATCTTACAAACAAACTTAAAAGTTCTCTAATGATTTATCATTTTCTTTGCAACATATGATTCAAAGTATAATAGTCTTGGGATTCTTTTCTTTAAAGAAAACCAGACTGAATGTTTAACACTCAGTAATTGAATGTAGTACTTGGAGGAGTTGCTTCATACAGTCCTCAGATATAACAGAGTTTTGTTCTTTGGTTTTCTGAATTCTCCTGCTAATAACAACCAACCTGTGTCTCGTTAATAGCCAAAGAAAGATCTCCATTTTCTAATGGAATGTAATCATGAATATAAAGGTTTCCTTGGCTGCTTCCCTGATATTATCGGCGCTCACAAGGTAACTTGATCGCAGAACTTTACAGAAGGTACCAACTGAGTCAGGGCAGACGTGTATGACCCCTACCCCGGCCTCCACCCGCCTTCTCCGGCCACTCCGTCTGCTCCTAAATCAAAGGAAGAGCTTTCTAAAGTCAGCTGAACTCCTTGGAATGTTTAAGTATTAGCGAAGTTCTGTAACATGTTTACTTAGATGGGTAGTTTTTTTGTTTGTTTCTTTTACTCTATAGAAAGATGATTTGTAGGGAATTAGAAATATGAAAAATATTCTCTTGTGCATGTACTTGGTCAGCTGTCAAACAACAACAATCGTGCTGTTTGAAATCCAAGACCATCAAGGGAATAGTGCTTCCTCTGATCAGTGAGGCCGTTTTCATCTGCTCAGGCAAGCTCCACAAAGGTCCTTCCTGTTAAGACGAAACAAAATGTCCCGTCCCTGAACTGAATGAAGGGTTTCTTAATTACCATTAAAACGGTCAATATTGTTTTTATATGCTTATCTATAGTAATGAAAAAGAAGCTATATAGTTCTCATCATAAAGGGATTTTAAACTAATAAAACTTAGGTTTGGGCATCCTCACATTTGATTCTGGTTAAGTTTTCTCTCCCTGTTTCAACATGTATATATTACTTTAGAGTCCCGAACATTCTATCATCTGTAATACTCAAGTGTGTTATGATTTACCTGGCTTTATCAGCCATATCTCTACAGTGGACTGGTCTGTAATGCGAACAGTCCTGACATGTGGCCGTTTCAGTGTTTTGCTTTACAATTTAAGTACCGTGAAGGCGCAGCATGGGTGGATACGAAGCTTTGAACACTTTCAGAAAACTTAATACACAACTCAGAACAGTTAACTTTTTGTAGCAATTTATGCCAGGGGAGTGAGAGGTCTGGGCCTGGAGGCTAACTTATTCAGGAGTATAGAGTGTTTTCTTCTCCTTACGCGTTGCCATTGAGTTGATTCCAACTCACAGCGACCCTGTAGGACAGAGTAGAACCACCCCATAGAGTTTCCCAGGAGTGGCTGGTGGATTTGAACTGCCCATCTTTTTGGTTAGCAGCCAAATGCTTAACCACTGCGCCACGAGGGCTCCTGTTTCTCTCCAGACAGCTCTAAATATTGAGCAATGTGATGATACTGGAGTGAGAAGAGCTTTTACAATGACTGCCATCTAAGTATCAGTTTAAAACTGATGCAGTGCCTCTTAACAAAAATCAAAGTAAAGCTCAAACTTTGGAGCAGCACACTTAAGCACCAGCTACTCTAGTTTATGAATAAGGAAGACCAAAAAGTTGACGAAGAATATTGAATATACCGTGGACTGCCAGAAAAATGAATAAATCTGTCTTGGAAGAAGTACAGCCAAAATGCTCCTTAGAAGTGAGAATGGTGAGACTTCGTCTCACATACTTTGGACATGTTATCAGTAGGAACCAGTCCCTGGAGAAGGACATCATGCTTGGTAAAGTAGATGGCCAGCAAAAGAAAGGAAGACCCTCAGCGAGATGGATTGACACAGTGGCTGCAGCATTGGGCTCAAACATAGCAATGATTGTGAGGATGGCGCAGGACTGGGCAGTGTTTTGTTCTGTTGTACGTGGGGTCGCTGTGAATCGGAGCCTATCAATGGCACCTAACAACAACACTCTAGTTCATAACGAAGAGACAGAGAGATAGGTCCCGTGTACTTACGGAACTCCGCCTAATCAAGTGACTTTCTAAACCTATCAGTGCTGTTTCTTTGCCACGTGCCACTCTTACCATGGCAGTGCCCTAAACATACTACAGAGATCATGTACTATTCGGTTTTCTAATGTGTTTAGCATAAAACTGTAAATGTTAGCTTAGCTACATTTCTCAAGAATAGCAATCTTTGCTTCCAAGTGACTTTTGAAGGAAGTTAAATATAGATGGCTTTCTTATATTCTTATTTTGTGGGGACGTTTTCCTATTCAGTAACAAGTCAGTTTTAGAACATGTTAGCATTGTTACATTTGAAACTAATGACTAATCCTCTTGGCTTTATTTTGTTAATGCTGCTGCATTTTCTGTTTCACAGGGAGCAATAGAAAAAGTAAAAGAAAGCGATAAACTAGTTGCAACTAGTAAAATCACCCCACAAGACAAGCAGACCATGGTGAAACGTGTTGGCACTATGTCTTATGCGTTACAAGGTAAGATAAAAGGTTTATGAGTAACTTAGTGGAGATTTTTTTCCCAAAAAAGTTTGCTATTTCCCTTTCTGGAGAGAAATCCCAACTGTGAACAACACTTAAATAAATAAGAGCTGATTCAAAATATCCTCATAAGCCTCCTGTTTGCAGGATCCCAGTGTTAATGTAAATCTGTAATATTTATTTAGTCTTTCACACATTTACCTGACATAGTTATGAATGACAGCTTGCTTAAACCTGTATATTGTTATTATTTCTTAGAAACGCTGAAGACTCCTTGTGTAACTCTTCATACCAGTACCTATCATAATGCCTGATTAAATTCCAGAGTTCAGCTCTTAGCACTCAGTGACCTCCATGCTCCAAGACCGTGGACTGTACAGGAAGTTTGTAGATTGTGTTTCAGGCATAGCTGGAGTGTCAGTACAAAAGAAGGTGCTAATTGATTGTCATACATTTGAGTGTTTTTCTAGTAGATAAGAGCAGCTAATGAGATTTTCCTCTGTTCTGATGGATGGGTAGACCTGGCATGGACAGAGGAGAGGGGGAAAGGTATTCCAGTATGAACAGAAGCGTGCAAAAGAACGGTACAAGATCGTGCCACTGGCCTGAGGAAGCAAAGCGCACTGGCAGGTTATTGGGGGATAAATCCTGGTGAGTGTGGAGGGCCTTGAAAGCCAGGCAGAAGAGTCCAGACTTGGCGGGAGTGTTAAGAAGCTATGGAAAGGTTTTGAGCAAGAAGGGTTTGATAATTATGTGAGATAGAGTGGAGAAGGTAGGCATTAGCCCATCCAGAAGACTGTCGGCTGCTAACCAAAAGGTTGACATTCAAGTCCACCTAGAGTGGCCTCAGAAGAAAGGCCTGGTGATCTACTTCCAGAAAAAACAGCCATTGAAAACCGTACGGGGTCAGTTCTACTCTGACACACATTGGGGCTCCATGAGTCAGAATCAACTCGATGGCAACTGGTTTGGGGTTTTGTTTTGTGTTTTAAAGAAAGTGTGGTACTGGGGAGAAGACAATGAAGCATATTTGCAGGCTTTTCCCAGGAATAACCTAAGACTAAGGAGTTAGTGGGAGAAAGAGATTTCCAGAGCTCAGGTAACTAGTGGCAAAAATGGGGAAGCCTGATTGGAGCTTTGGGTTTTGAAGGGTTTGAAATGGGGAATTTGGTATTGAACTCGTTTTTGAGGTTATTCAGATAGGTAAATAAGAAGCCTTGTACAGCTTCAGATGACTGTAATATAAAACTCAGAATAATTAGCTTTTTGTTAGGATTTTATGCTAGCAGGGGGCTTTCTGGGCCTAGAGTGTAAAGGAAAGGATGAGTGTAAAACGTATCACATCAGGGTAGACGTGATGAGGACCAGGGGTAAGAATTGCCTTCTTCACATGCATAATGGGTAAGGGGGCACTGAGACACGTTTTGCTAAGGGGAGTGAGGGATTGTTGCATTCCACAAAGGTGAAGAATGTCATCCTTCTGCATCAAACTCTTCTGCTGAGTCTGACTGCCTCTCATTGGTGGTCAGGGGCCGCAAACCTCCTGTTACTGGAGAAGGGGCAGAGAGAGTGCACACTGAGGACTCCTACCTCCCCATCTGCCCAGCCTTTCAGGAGCGCTTCACTGAGCAGGAGGGGACGTGGAGGACCTGCTGAGTCTGAAGTAAACACACTCAATGTTCTGGAACCGTGATCATCTTGTGGAGAGTAGGACCAAATCAGTGTGCCACTTGAGCATTTCCATTGGAGCAAATTCCACATTTGCAGTAATTATCTGCATTGGGTTTCATGGTATTTAATATATAAGTTAATGAAAATCGTCCATTTACTGGAAAGTGTTGTTCTGCTGTTAACCTTTTTCCAATTGTTTGCCTAGTCTGTTTATACAGTGGTTGGCCAAGAGCTGATGCTGGTGGGCTAACCAAATTACATCCTGGTTGATGATTAACCGTAACCGAGCGGAGAAACCACATGTGGTAGTTTAAACCTTGGGGGAAGACTGACTTGTGTCTCGGTTTTGGTTGTAGCGGAGATGAACCATTTTCACAGTAACCGGATCTACGATTACAACAGCGTCATCCGCCTGTACCTGGAGCAGCAGGTGCAGTTCTATGAGACGGTGAGTCTGCGGTCCTTCTTTTCTGCGCACACACAGCAGAGGAGGATCCGTGGTGAGGCACTCAGCCACGTAAAGCTCATCTGCCTGTATGTTTTAATCCAAATAAGCCAAAAGAGTTTAAATATCGAGGCGATTTTTAGTCTTTTAATTAAATCTGATTTTTCCTTGTTGAAAAATAGTGGGTTGAAAACAAAAAAAAGCTTTTCTTTTGAAGAAGGAGGGTACTAGGTGCTAGTTGTGAGGCCCCAAGAGTCCTCATTGTGCGGCTGCCATCCCCCGTTCACAGCCTCTCTGTTCTCTGCACAAGGCCCTCTGCTGAATGAGCCGGGCTTGTCCTCTGCCACGGGGCCTTGACCTGGGGGCCGGTGCCTGGCACCGCGCAGGAGACCAAAGGCCTTCTTTGTGTGTGCGTGAGGTCTTCACTGCATACCAAAAGGAAAACGAAAGAGACCGTAAATATTTTCATTCAGAAAACAGTAACGAAAATTGAAACTGCCACAGCTCTGCATAGCAAGTTCGTTGTTCTCAGAGTGTACAGGAAACGAGAGTCCTACGATATTTAAATGGAATTTCAGAAATCTGAAGAGAAGGCCGGTAGCTTTCTAATTGAGCATCTGCTGGCCGGCTTGTTTCTGCCTCTGCTCTCCACTGTGTCCGTAATGATCACATGTATGTGCAGGGATGTGGTAGGTGAGCCCACATTCGCGGCCACACACGTCACCTTGCACTGGGAGCTGTGGAACATGCCTGTAAATGCCTGTCTCTGACAGTAAATGCTCGAAAGGTGGCTGAGGCTGATGTGCTCGCTGCGGATTTGGAATTGTATGTTAGAAACGGTTGGTTTGGAAGACTAGCTTACAGAAAGAATTCACGTGGACGGTATTCTCCCTTACAGTCTGTGGCTCCTGTGTTCTTTAATTGCACATTTTTTTTTTAATAATTTGGGGCCATTGTATGTTTGCCTTTCATCATTAATTAGAATAACAGATTTTACTTGTTCTATGTGAGAAAATAATTAAAGGACAACTCTTGATAGTTGGATAATGTTGATTTGTTAAATAATTTTCAAGCCCAAGAAAGGTGTAATTATTAATGGATTTTTATTTGAATCATTTGAATTTATGTAGTTCAAAACATAAAACTATCTGTTCCCCCAGTGTCTCTGCATAAGTGGCCGATACAACATTTTAGAGCAAAGGGTCACTTTCCTATAAAACTCTGTTAAGTTATTAAAATTTGCATAATTGTTCATAGGGCCAGCATTGATTGACTGTGATTTATTATGTGGTAAACACAATTGCAGATGTTTAGGACCAAGGATGAATCAGACATGGTCTTTGCCTTCAGGGAGCTATCTACCTGGAGGAGACATGGGCACCTGGACATAGTCATAGGACAGCAGAGTCCTCTACCAAAGGCACACGCTGTGTGAACACCGCACAGGAACACAGCAGGGACGGATGGGGACACATGGGGACACATGGCCTCCAGCCCAGTCCTAGGAGTTGCAGGTCTCCAGGACAGGGAGATCTGGGCATGGACGACAACCCCATCAGCCTGACTCATTTGAGAAAGAGTGATAGTCTAGGAATTCTGCTTACGGCAGAGGCAGGAGAGAAGCCTGTATATGGAGGGAGGCGGGGGCCCCCCTGAGAAAACCTCGCAGGCTGGTCGGGTACGCAGAGGAGTGGGGACTTGGCCCTGCAGGCCACGGGCACCATCATTGGCAGCACAGTTGTGATTTAAGACAGTCTCTCCAGCAGCAGCGTGGAGGCATGAGATGGGTACAGGGAGGGAACAGTCCAGGCTGTCCCCGAGATCCAGGCCCCAGGGACAAGGGCTGACCCAAGACGGGCAGCGAGGTGGAGAGGGACGGCCGCTGAAGGTACGGTGTTTTCAGGATTTGAATCTTTGGTAATACTTAAGTCATAGGAGTGGTAAATAATAGAATACTACAGGGTAGCCGTGGGGGTGGCATCTCAACACTGTTCTGCTTTTCCTCCAGATTGCAGAAAAGCTGAGGCAGGCCCTCAGCCGCTTTCCAGTTATGTAGAAGAGACGGAATGTGAAGAAAACGCCGAAGTGCTTCTTTCTGACTTGGGCAATGCAATTTAACGTTTTTTTTTTCCCTATCACCAAAAAAAAAAGGAGAAGAAAGAAAACCAAAAGTAATAGGGTGACAAAACAAACTGTGTTTACTTTGTCGAGCAGCCTGCACACCTCCCTGGTTTGAGGATGGCCGCCTTCTCTTCCATAGCCGTTATTTAAACCAATCGAAATTGTGTCTATTTTTGAAAAGTACTTAAAATTAGTAGAATTTTAAATGGAAAATTTGGTATTTTACAGAGAATCCTAATTTATAATTCTCCCACAGTCTTCCAGTTCTTATCCAGTGTCAGATAATTACTACTTTCTTAAAAATAAGAAATATGCCAGAATAAAATATATATGTTTGTATATTTTTATAACTCTCAGTCCTTTGGGAATTCCTGTGTATTGAGGCAGCTCAGCCCACCTTTCACTTCTGTATTTATGATTAAAGAGCTGACCTTTTCAAAGAGGCCTTGGGGCTACCGACACCCGTCTTGCTCCTTATGTAGGACATAGGATGCTGTTCTGTAAACTCTGGTGATCAGATTGTCCTGATTTCCTCTCTGCCACCTCCCCTCCACCTTCCCCTCCTCAGGGTGATCTTGGATGCATTGCTCTCACATGGAAGGAGCCCTGGTAGCACAATGGTTAAGCACTTGGCTGCTAATTGAAAGGTTGGCGGTTCGAATCCACTAGCCGCTTGGCAGGAGAAAGATGTGGCAATCTGCTTCCATAAAGATTACAGCCTCGGAAACCCTATGGGGCAGTTCTGCTCTGTCCTGTAGGGTCACTATGAGTTGGAATCAACTCGACAGCAGCGAGTTTTTACAGGGTTCTCCCATGAGGACCATGGCTTTCTCTCTGCACTTCTGCCTCATTGTGTGGGGACATGATTTGCACTAGAAAGAGTAAGTCGGAAAAGCTGGAGGTCAGTCAGCCCTAAGGAAGAATGCCACTGATAGTGTGATTTGCCCCTTGATTTGGACTGTGGACAAGCAGGCCAGCTGGTATTTTATGGAAAGGTGAAAACCCAGTTCAAGTAGCAAACCTCTCCCCTCCCCACCAGGAAGAAAAGTGGGACTGGTTGGGGCGGCAGCCTAAATAATGTGCACTGGTCCCCTGGGCTTTTGAGGTTTGGGAAAAGTATGGCATGCAGATTTTCCTGTCTCGATCCTTCAGTTCAGACAGAGCTTTCCTGATTACTAGTACATCAGTGAATGCCACCAAATAAGCAGACTCTTGAGCACCCGTCAGCTTTCAGGCAGAACACTACTCACATGTATGCACACCATCTGTCCTTGCAGACGGACGTTTCCATCTTCCGCAGTTGCCTTACTAAGTAATCTCTCACTGCTTACACTTTTCCAACCTAATAATTATATTTTAGAAAACGGAATGTCTGGGCCAACAAAAATAAGATGCAACCAGAATATAAGTAGATGAGGAAATCAAATGAACATGAATGTGAGAACATCTTGTTCTTTAATATCATGGGTTTTTGTTAATGTTTTCTAAGTAATTTTCCCTGCTTGATTTTTCTTTTATAAAATCCCACAGAACAGTGTTTATGATACAGCCATTTAATATATGTACAAATTGTAAAGAATATGTATAAATGTTTTACACAAATGTAAGAGCATGTAGAAGCCAACATATAAATAAATTGTTTAAAAAAACTGTACAGTAAATTCTCAAAGCACTTTTTCAAAACACTTTTTGGTGTTTTTGTGTGTGATTTTTTTTTCTTGTTAGTTGCTTCTTATTGTTAGCTGCTGAAGTAATGAATTTTTCCCTGAAACTTATTTCTTCTGACATGAATTAATAATTCTAATTGAGTCAATGGTATCAGTCCTGGAGGCACATCACAGTCACCTGAGGAGCTGTAAGAAGCACTGATGCCCAGTGTCTACCTCCACATAGTCTGATTGAAATGCTATGAGGAAGGGGCCAGGAAAATGGAAAAGGAATCTAAGAAAAGGAGACAACATGGAATACTCAAAACGATGGTAGCTGACTGTGAGCCAAGAAAAGTAAAGGGAATTTGAAAGTAAATAAAAGATGATCCATTGGGTGTTGATACTTTAATGACAGTGTATATTTCCTTCTCTGTGGGTTCAGACACACTACTTGGTTCTTACATGATCATATGTTAATGTTTTTATTTTCAATTATATTCACTTTTGGCATCACAGAAGAGATGTAATTATAGAATAAAACATAACTTTTACAAATCTTGTAAAAAATAACAAATGTGTGGAGAGGAGAGGTAAAAGCATAGTTTGCATTTTCAGTAGAGAGAAATCCTGTCTAAAACCCAAAATATTTAAGTATATCATTTAAAGTAGTAAAAGCAATCACTAAAATAACTACTGTAACTAAAAAAGGGGGAGGTGAAGAGACAGTAGAGACATGAGGAATAGATCATATATACTGCCTCTCGTTTCGTACTGTCTGAAATTGAACCCCACCACTCATCTGTTAGTTTGTCATACTGTGGGGGCGGGTTGCTGTGGTGCTGGAAACTGCTGCTGGTATTTCAAATACCAGCAGGGTCATCCATGGTAGACAGGTTTCAGCAGAGCTTCCAGACAAAGACAGACTAGGAAGAAGGACCTGTAGCGATATGCTTTAAAAAATGGGCCAGTGAAAACCTTACGAATAGCAGTGGAACATTGTCAGATACAGTGCCAGAAGATGAGCCCCTCAGGTTGGAAGACACTCAAAATATGACTGGGGAAGAGCTGCCTCCTCAAAGTAGGGTCAACCTTAATGACGTGTTGGAGTCAAGCTTTTGGGACTTTCATTTACTGATGAGATGCAACTCAAAATGAGAAGAAACAGCTGCAGTTCAAAACTTGCCATGTACAAAGTACAAATCTAGGAAAATTGGAAGTTGTCAAAAAATAAAATGGAACATTTAAAGATAGATATCCTAGGCATTAGTGAGCCGAAACGGACTGGTATTGCCATTTTGAATCATATGGTGTACTATGCCAGAAATGACAAATTGAAGAGGAACAGTGTCACATTTATTATCGAAAAGAACATTTCAAGATCTATCCTGAAATAACAATGCTGTCAGTGATAGGATAATATCCATATGCCTACAAGGAAGACTAGTTAATACGACCATTATTCAAGTTTACCCACCAACCACTAATGCCAAAGATGAAGAAATTGAAGACTTTTACCTACTATAGCAGTCTGAAGTTGATCAAACATGCAATCAAAATGGATTGATAATTACTGGTGATTGGAACACAAAAGTTGGAAACAAGAAGGATCAGTAGTTGGAAAGTACAGCCTTGGTGATAGAAAAGATGCCTGAGATCGCATCATAGAATTTTGCAAGGCCAATGACTTCGTTGGAAATACCTTTTTTCACCAACATACATGGCAACTATACATGTGGACCTCACTAGTTAGAATACACAGGAATCAAATCAACTATATCTGTAGAAGGATGATGGAGAAAGCTCTATCAGTCAGAACAAGGCCAGGGGCCGACTGTAGAACAGACCATCATTTGCTCCTCTGTAAGTTCGTGTTGAAGCAAGACCAAAATGGATGTCAGGAGAGACTCTGCAACTTGCTCTTGAATGTAGAGTAGCTAAAGCCAGTGGAAGAAATGATGAAGTAAAAGAGCTGAACAGAAGATTTCAAAGGGCAGCTCAAGAAGACAGAGTAAAGTATTATAATGAAATGTGCAAAGATCTGGAGTTAAAAAATCAAAAGGGAGGAATACACTTGGCATTTCTCAAGCTGAAAGAACTGAAGAAAAAATTCAAGCCTTGAATTTCAATGTTGAAAGATTCTATGGCCAAAATATTGAACAACGCAGCCATCTCCCACCCCCACTTCCTTTTCTGGATAAGCGTCAGGCTCACCCAGACCTTGTTTGCCTAATGTAGGTTATTTTTAAAACTGATTCTATTCTCATCAGCACCTAGTGTATTTTTGGTAGTTAGATATGAACTTGGTTTCCTATTTTGTTTCTTAGCCATCATATAAATGATCCTCCAGTGAAGAGGTTAAAGGGCAGTTAATAATTTGGGTGGAAAGATCAGGAATGGGGGTGTACCTACAATCACATAGGCAGTTTGCTCTGTCAAGGTTATTTCGTTCACTGGCCCCTCCATTATCCAGATAAGGAAACAATTCTGGGCTACATTCAATTAATTCCTTCCTTTAATAGATGTTAAAGGATTCTAGACAGTGCTCAAAGCCATATAAAGAAAAAAGATTTGCAGTAAAATAATTTCATGGATCAGTTTGATGGTATTTTTGTATTGTAATTTTACTTGTTATGCCTAATATGATTTAAAGGATGTAATTTGTGACAACCTAAAGAAAGAAGAGCTGTATAGGAACAGAGTTTTTGTATGCTATGGAAGTTAAGTTGGTGTCAATTTAGGATGTTAAATGCAATCCCCATAGTAACCACAAAAAATATACACAAAAGGAAAACAAGAAGGGAATCAATATGGTTCACTACAAAAAAATCAAACACAAAAGTGGGCAACATTGGAGGAAATGAAGGACAAAAAAAGGATAAAACACAGAAAACACAGCAAAATGGCAGAAGTAAATTCTTATCAGTAATTTAAGTATAAATTGATTAAGCTCCAATCAAAAGGGCGAGATTGGCAGAATGGATAAGAAAACATGATGGAACTATATGCTGTCTCCGAGAGACCCACCTTAGATCCAAAGACACTGGTAGGTTGAAGATGAAAAACGGGGGAAAAAATACTCCATGCATATAGTAGCCAACAGAGAGCAGGAGTAGTTCTATTAATATCAGGCTAAATAGACTTTGGGGCCCTGGTGGCACAGAGGTTAAACGTTTGGCTGCTAACCAAAAAGTTGGCAGTTCAAATCCACCAGCTGCTCTTAAGTCAAAATCTGTTACAAGAGACAAGGACATTGCATAATAATAAAAGGGCCAATTCATCAAGAAGGTACAAAAATTAAATATGCATCCAACACAGAGATCCAAAATACATGAGACAAACATTGATAGAATTGAAGGGGAAAATAATTCTACAATGATGGTTGGAGACTACAGTATACTACTTTCAATAATGGATAGAACATGTAGACAGAAGATCAAGAAGGAAATAGAGGACTTGAACAACACTGTAAGCCAACCAGATCTAACAGATACAGACTCCACCCAAAGACATCAGAATACTCATTCTTTGCCAGTGCACGTGGATCATTCTCCAAGACAGACTGTATTTCAGATCACGGAAGAGTCTCAATAAGTTTAAAAAGATTGGAACTAGAAATCAATAACAGAAGAAAAACTGGAAATTGCACAAATATGTGGAAATTAAACAACACTATTAACCAATGGGTCAAGGAAGAAATCGAGAGAAATCAGTAAATACTTACAGTGGAATGAAAATTAAAGCACACCATACAAAAACTTACGGGACGCAGCAAAGGCCAGTGCTCAGAGGGAAATTTATAGCTGTAAATGCCTCCATTAAAAAAGAAGATCTCAAATTAATAACCTAACTTTGCACCTTGAGGAACTAGAAAAAGAAGAGCAAGCTAAGCCCAAAGCTACCAGAAAGAAGGAAAAAATAAAGATTAGAACAGAGAAAAATGAAATAGACAATTAAAAAAAAAATAGAATCAACAAACCCAAAAATTGCTCTTTCAGAGGATCAATAAAAACCACAAACCTTTAGCTAGATTAACAAGGAAAAAAAGAGAGACGACTCAGCTAAAATCAGAGATAAAACGGGACGTTGCTGCTGTCACCCCAGACAGAAGCTCAGTACCCCTTTAGCAATAACTCCAATTCTCTCCTCTCCAGCCCCTGGTAACTACTGATAAACTTTTGTTTCTATGCCTTTGCCTATTCTAGTATTTCATATAAGTGGGATCATACAATATTTGCCCTTTTGTGTCTGACTTATTTCCCTCAGCATAATGTTTTCAAGCTTCATCCATGTCGTAGCATGCATCAGGACTTCATTTCTCCTTATGGCTGAATAATATTCCAGTGTATGGATATACCACGTTTTATTAATTCATTCATCTGTTGATGCACATTTAGTTTGTTTCTACCTTTTGGCTATTGTGAATAGTGTGCAGTGAACATTAGTCCCTACATTCAAGTCTTTTGGGTATATACCTAGGAATGGGTCATATTGTAATTCTATATTTAGCTTTTTGAGAAACCACCAAACTTTTCCATAGCGGGTGCACAATTTTATATTCCCAACAGCAATGGATAAAGGTTCCAATGTCTCCACATCCTCGCCAAAGCAAAGATGCCACTCAGAGGACTAACCCAAGTCATGGTATTTTCAGTCACCTCATATGCATGCGAAAGCTAGACAGTGAATAAGGAAGACCAAAGAAGAATTGATACCTCTGAATTACAGTGTCGGTGAAGAATATTGAATATACCATGGACTACCAGAAGAACGAACAAATCTGTCTTGGAAGAAGTACAGCCAGAATGCTCCTTAGAAGTGAGGATGGCAAGACTTTGTCTGATGTACTTTGGACATGTTATCAGGAGGGACCAGTCCCTGGAGAAGGACATCATGCTTGGTAAAGTAGAGGGTCAATGAAAGAGAGGAAGACCCTCCAGGAGCTGGATTGACACAGTGGCTGCAACAATGGGCTCAAACATAGCAATGGTTGTGAGGATGGTGCAGGATCCAGCAGTGGTTCATTCTGTTGTACGCAGGGTCTCTGAGTTGGACTCGACGACACCTAACAACAGCAACCTTGCCAACATTAGTTATTTTCTGTGTTTCTGATATTAGCCATCCTAGTGGGTGTGAGGTGATATTTCATTGTGGTTTTGATTTTCATTTCCCCCGTGACCAGTGTTGTTGAGTATCTTTTCATGTGCTTATGAGCTGTTTGTATGTCTTCTTTGGAGAAATGATTATTCAACTCTTTTGCCCCTTTTTAAATTGAGTGGTTTGTCTTTTTGTTGTTGACATGCCTGGTACTTTTTGGTTGGATGTTGGACATTGTAAATTTTACATGATTGCTGTTGGGTTTTATTACTTTAAATGGCATTGGACTTTTTTCTAGTGTGCGTTTCAGTAACTTGAGAACAGTTTGGTCCCTTCAAGGATTGCTTTTAAGCTTTAGAGCCTGAGACCAGAGCAGCCTTTAGTATAGGCCTAATGTAGCCCCACTGCCAAGGTCATGTCCTTCTGAGGATCCTACTAGCTGCCCCATATTATGAGGTATTTACACTCTAGCTTGTGATTTTATGGACTATGTCCAGCCCTGTGTGAGTTCTGCAAATTGTTTGTCCTATTGATTTCTGCTGGTTCTATCAATACCCTCTCAGAGTTTCCTCAGTGTCTCTGAGGAACTCTTCTACAGATCTCCAGAGTTCTCGCTCGCTCTCTATGTAGCTCCCTTCTCTTCTGTATTCTGCCCTTCAAACTCTAGTGACGTTGGCCTCCCAAAACTCTAATCTCTGTCTTTTCCACTCAGCAAGACCACCACCAAGCTCCATTTGGGTTCCCCCTTCCGGTGCCTGGCCTGGAAACACCATTCAGGCAGTAATTTGGGGCCATCCTGGGGCTAACCTTGTTTGTTTCCTCTCTCTAGTGATCAAAGCCTACAATGCCCATTATCTAATGTCTGAAGTCATTTTTCGTATATACCGTCTTGTTTTCTATTTAAGGAGAGGTGGAGAGACGAACTGGCCTCTGTTACTGCATAATGGCTGGAAATGGAAGTCCCATCATTTATTTTTAAAATCTAAAGTGGGGGGAAGTTTTCCCATCATAGGGAACATCTTGGCACACACATTCCTCAAAATTTATTTTTATTTTCAAGCATGTTTCAGTAGTCCCTAGAGTGACAGTACAACGTTTATCACCGTTCAGTTTGCATCTTCTGGACCCACTGGAGGATCACACTGCCCCATCTCCATACAAATAGGCAACACTATGTGACTTGCCTTGGCCAAAGGAATGTGTAGACTTCCAGGTGAAAGCGTGATATTGCCGGTACTCATCTCTGCAGCTCTTCTCTTCCTTCCCGTGGTGATAATGGGAGTAAATGTTGCTATCAAGTGACCAAAAACTTGAAGCAACCTGGAAAGCTGGGCCAACACATAGAGGCAAGATGGCCTAGATAGCTGCTTGAGCCTGTGGCAGAATTTGCATGAGCAAGAAATACACTTCTGTTATGTTGAGCCACTGAGATTTTGGAGTTGTTTGTTATACAGCATAAGCTAGCCTATCCTGACTGGTATAGTCCTCTTTCTTTTTAGAGCCAGAGTATGAGTTCACTCTGACTCTAAACAGATGTCTAAAAGTGTGCTGGCTTAATGAAGCAGCAGTATTTGAGAGTGTTCCATATGGAATACTATCAAATCCACCCTGAAATGAAGTGCCAGAGGACACAAAACAAAAATTTACAAAAACCAACAAATAGATGAGTCTGTGAAAATCACTTTTGTGGGATGGAATTCTTTTGTTGGTGTGTTTAAATCACTTCCAGACGGATCAGTCCATTGTAATTCAGAAGTGATTATTCTTCCCTTGGTACACATTTAAACAGAGAATGGAAAATGAACTAGTGTGAATGGTGGCTATATAGATCTATACCAGCAGAAGAATCAGCTCCTGGTGAATTAAAAGTTTTCTTTGAGGAGCCTTAGTTCTTGATCCTCTTGTTTTCGGTGATGTTAACTTTGTATTTCCTGTAGCCATTGGACATGTCTTTGTAGTTAAGATTGATTTCCCAGCCACCTTTAGAAGGACTTTTGATAACATCTTCTAACTTGCTTCTAAAATAGGAATTCTTAACGTGTGATCCATATAGTACCGGGAAGTGTGTCTCAATGAACCACGTGAGACTGTAGGGAAATTAATTCATGTGCATGTATGCATTTTTTTCTGGAGACAGGAGTTTGTACCTTTCATCAGATACTTAAAGATGTTTTGTTGTTGTTGTTAGCTGCTGACTCATGGTGGCCCTATGTAGAGCAGAATGAATTGTTGCCGGCTCCTGCACCATCTTCATGATCCTTGGTATGTTTGAGTCTACTGTTGCGGCTCACTGAAGGTTTCCTTCGTTTTTATGGTTCTCCACCGTACCAAACATGATGTCCTTTTCTAGAGGCTTGATGACATGTCCAAAGTGAGTGAGTCAAAGTCTCACCATACTTGCTTCTCAGGAATATTCTGGTTGTATTTCTTCTAAGACTGATTTGTTTGCTCTTCAGACGGTCCACTGTATATTTCATATTCTTTGCCAACACCACAGTTTGAATGTTTCAGTTATTCTTCTGTCCTCCTTTTTCACTGTCCAACTTTCACATGCATGTGAGGTGACAAAAGTGACCATGGCTTGGGTCAGATGCACCTTAGTCATCAGGCAACTCAAAAAAGTTAAGAGCTACTGCTCCAAAGCCAATTTCCACACCTAACCAGACTTTCGTCTCACATTTCATCTACTACGTCCTGTTCTTTTTCTTGTCATTCCTTCTTCTCTTTCCTTTCTCTTATAACACGTGAACTGGTGGAGTGCCATGAGGAGGGAGTGGTAAATAATAAGTGGGTGGGTGTATCTATGTTACGTGTTTGTCTTTGCATTGCAAGTCAGTTTCCACTTAGTCCTCAAAGTTCTAGGCTGGTGACCTGTCACTGTCTAAGCCAGACAGTGTTTGAATCCGTGCCATCGTTGAGTAGAGCACAGGGGTTCTTCCTGCTCAGAATGCCTCCAGTAGGTGGCAGTAGATCAAAGGTCTCCTTGCACCCTTTGGCCAAAGGAAGGGAGAAGTAGAAAGTAGCCAAGCCTTGAGGAGAAAGAAGGAAAAGTTCTTTTTCTGAAGAGATGTGTTTCATTTCAAAGCTGATTGCCCTGTTTGGCTTGGTGTAGAGTTTTAGATTTTTGTCTGAAGGCTTTTGGAGAAAAGTGGAAAAGTTGTGGCAGAAAGAATGAAAAGAAAGAGTAGAGGATTTTATACACACACACACACACACACATATATACACACACACACGGAGCCCCGGTGGCACAGTGGTTAAGAGCTTAGCTGCTAACCAAAAGGTTGGCAGCTCAGATCCACCAGCCACTCCTTGGAGTCCCTATGGGGCAGTTCTACTTTGTCCTATATAGGGTCGCTATGAGTCGCAATCAACTCAGTGGCAACGGGCATACATATACACACGTACAGACACATATATAAATACACACACAAACATACACATATATAGTTGGTTTTTGCTGTCAAGTTGATTCCGACTCATGATAACCCCACGTGTTTCACAGTAGAACTGCTCCATAGGGTTTTCAAGGTTGTGACCTTTCAGAAGCAGATCACCAGGCCTTTCTTTACCAGGCACCTCTAGGTGGATGTGAACCACCAACCTGTCAGTTAGCAGTCGAGCGCTTAGCCATTTGTGCTACTCAGATATCGATATCTATCCTCATTACTTCCTGAAGAATCTTGGCACTGGGAGGCAGAGAAAGCTTATTGACTGAATTCTGAGCAAACCCTTCCGGATGTACAGAGAGTGAAAAAACCTGGCAGTTTAGTCAATATTATTATCTGAATAAGCGTGTGTGGGCCCACAGTGGTCTGCTGGACATCATTTAGGCAGGAAGCAAGTCAAGCTTTGAAACAGCTGCTGAACTCGTCAGAAACACAGTAGAAAAACATGTTCTGGCAACCATTGTCACAAAACAATATGTGTATTAATTGTTTAATGAGAAACTAGTCTGCTCTGTAAACCTTCATCTAAAGTACAATATAAAAAAAGAAAAACAAGTTCTGTCAGCTAGATAAAATATGAAATCAGAGAGACAGTGTAGCCAAAATTAAAAACGGCGAGAAGCCTGGAGACCTCCTAGCGTCTGACAGCAAGTCCTGTCAGAGAATCAGGGTTCTCGTGAGCAACTCAGAAATCATTTCTGTCTTCTCTGCTTCACCATCACTGCCCTCAGGAGGAAATCAATGACCCAGGGAAAAAAATGAAAATAAGAAGTATATATTAATAATAATATATCATTTATTTACCTTGTATAGGCAGTATCTACTCACAGAAAAATTTAGCCTGGACTTCTTTAAATACTAAATGAACCAATTGAAAATAAAAAGGGAAGTCTCCCAGAAAAACATGATTAGACACACATTCACCTTCACTCTCTCCCAACACACCACTAAAATTACATATATAGAAAAGTTATAAACCCACAAAGAAAAAGATGAGCGGGGAAAACACAACAGCAGACGAGAGAGAGAGAAAGAACCGTGTTCACTAGAAAGCTGATAGGATGCATGGTAGCTGTGTTGGCAGACCAAGTTCCACTCGGCGTGCTACTGCTGTTCCTCCCTCCCTCCCTCCCTT
>NW_004443938.1:12777508-12830588 GCF_000243295.1 Trichechus manatus latirostris | reverse complement strand
AAAACAAAACAGCGCCGCTCAGGGATCTTAGAGTGGGAGAGCTGGCTAACACACAGGAGAAATAAGGGAACTCAAGCACACCAGTGATCATGAAGCCGGCACGGGACCAAGCAACGTTTCGTTCTGTTTTACACAAGGTCACCATGAGACAGAGCTGGCTCAACAGCAGCTAACAATTATGTTAGAGAGTGATAAGCGCTAATACGTAATAAAGCAGGGGTCCCGATTCCGACTCACAGTGACCCTGTAAGATAGAGTAGAACTGTCACAGTGTTCCCAAGGCTGTAATCTTTACGGAAGCAGACGGCTACATCTTTCTCCTGAGGAGCGGCTGGGGAGTCGGAACCACTGGACTTTCAGACAGCTAAGCGCTTAACCACTGAGCCACCAGGGCTCCTAAATAAAGCAGGGGAGGAGATGTGAAATGTTGGGGGTGTCGGAGGAAATTTTCATAGGACGGCCTCATGAGGGAGATGATTTTTTAACAGGCCTGACAGAGGCAAGAGAACAGCCACCTGGATATCAGGAACAGCACGCCAAGTGCAAAGGCCCTGAGGCCGAGCCCCGGGTGCACAGCAGATGAGCCGAGCCCAGCACCCAGCAGGGGAAACCAGAGACACTACGCAGCTGTGGGGTCCACAGCGAAGACTTCAGCTTCTACCGAGGGGATATGCCGTGACCTGATTGGAGCCATTGCTTTAACAGGGTCACTCGAGCAGCTCCGGGGGTGTCTTGGCTCCCTAGTGCCGTGTAACAGAAATACCACAAGTGAGTGGCTTTAGCGACGGGAAATTTATTTTCTCACTGTTCAAGAGGTTAGAAAGAAGTCTGAATTCAGGGCACCAGCTCCAGGGGAAGGCTCTCTCTTTGTCGGCTCAGGGGAAATTCCTTGTCTCCTTCAGCTTCTGGAGTCCTGGCGTTCCTCAATCCCTTGGTGATCTTCACGTGGCATCTGTCTTCCCCCGTTTGTCCTTCCTTGTGTCTGTGTCTATATTGTTCCTTGTAACTCAGAAGTGATTAGGTTTAGGACGTATCCTACGCTGATACGGCCTCATTAACATAACAAACAAAACCTATTCCCAACCGGGATCACATCCACAGGTACAGCGATCAGGGCTCCAACACATATTTTAGGGGGACACAATTCAATCCCTAAAGGGGGCAAGGGTGGCTAAACCTAGGCTAACGATTGTGTTTGGCCCAGGCTGGCGACAGAGGGTGCAGGGTGCTGTGGTATCCCACAGGTTCCTCTTCCAGCTGCTGGGAACATCACTCTTGGCTGAAGGGACCTGCCTTGCCCAAGACTACCCCCCTCGGAGACAACTGGAATCCAGTGACTGGTGGACGCGGGGAGTGGGGCTTCGTTTGGGCCACCCCTGAGGGCTGCCCACGCAAGCGCTCCCGAGGGATCAGTCGGGCCTCTGTTTTCGGCTACATTGAAAGGAAGTTACTTCTTCTTCTGCTGAACGTGCCAGGGCCCCACGACCTGCACAACAAAGACAGTGTGCATGTCACCACAGCACCTCCTCTGCCACGGCTGAACGGGCCCAGCAGGCTCCTGGCTCTTGGCAGGAGGGGAACAGCTACTACATCTCATGGAGTCTAAGCTGCACATTTGAACATTGCCAAAATCAGGCATATCTTAGACAATCAGTGGCTTGCTGTGGTTTAATTAGCAGTGTTTCTTCTTTTCAGTGCTACATAAAGTGGCGGTTCGCCTTAAGCTGATGGCGTTGTAGATTCTACAAGCTGTAAAGCTCAGGTGCTGGTCTCTGACCATAGGACAATTTCTAAACTATGTATAGTAGTCCTTGTGTAGAGTTTTAAATTCTGTGCTGCCAGGGAAGGTGGGAAAGAGGCGGACAGAAAAAATAACTTAGACTTGGTCCCTCCCTAAATGACCTTACTATATACAAGTGGAGCCCTGGTGACACAGTGGTTAAGCGTTAAGGCTCACCAAAAGGTCAGCAGTTCGAATCCACCAGCCACTCCTTGGAAACCCTGTGGGGGCAGTTCTACTGTGTTCTGTAGGGTCGCTATGAGTTGGCATCAACTCGATGGTAACAGGTTTGGTTTTTGATATACAAGTAGTCCTCAATTTATGACATATTTGAATTACAATGAACCGCACTTACAACGTCTGTTTTTTGTGGGTTTTTTGTACATCTTATCGTTAGTAATATGTACTACGTATAGTGTTGCAGGAAACCCTGGTGGCGTAGTGGTTAAGAGCTATGGCTGCTTACCAAAAGGTCAGCAGTTCGAATCCAGCAGGTGCTCCCTGGAAGCCGTATGAGGCAGTTCTACTCTGTCCTACAGGGTCGCTATGCGTCGGAATTGACTCCACAGCAAAGGGTTTTTTTTTACACTGTTGCAGTGCGTAATTTGCTGATGTTATCATTCTTAGATGTTCACTCACTGATGTTCAATTTTATGATTTACTGTTCAAAACACTGTATTTTGAAATGAAAACAAACAAAAGAGGTATTTGACTTATGTCAGAATTGACTTACAACAGAGTCGTCAGAACAGAACCCCATCGTAAAACGGGGACTACCTGTAATTCGTAAAACAAGGCTATTTGTAGAAAAGAGGCATAAAAACATTTCTCCAGCAGTCTGTGAGCAAGTGCCAACTAAAGTGTCCAGGTGTGAATGTGAGTGCATTCTGACACGGCTATCTGGAAACTCAAGTGTTTCAGGAGGTCTTCCTGGAAGAAGTGATCTTTGGGTTTAAAAGGAAAGAAATAGTGGGTATATCAGTTTCCTAGAGTCACTGTAATACCACAAGCTGGGAGGCTTATAAGAACAGAAATTTATTGTCTCACAGTTCTGAGGCAAAAAGCCCAAATCAGGGTATTCTAAAAACAAACCAAACCTGTTGCCGTCGAGTCGATTCTGACTCATAGTGACCCTACAGAACAGAGTAGAACTGCCCCATAGGGTTTCCAAGGAGCAGCAGGTGGATTTGAACTGCTGACCTCCTAGCTAGCAGCCGAGCTCTTAACTACTGCGCCGCTGGGGCTCCGAATCAGAGTATTAGCGGTGCGGAATCCTTTTGAGGACTCTGAGGGAGAATCTGTTCCATGCCTCTCTCCTATCTTCTGGTGGTCCCCTGCAACACACGGCATTCCTTGACTTGCAGCTGTATCTGCCTTTGTCATCATGGGCTGTTCTTCCTCTGTGTCTCTTCTCCTCTTTTATAAGGACACCAGTCATATAGGATTAGGACCCACCCTACTCTAGTAGGACCTTATGAGAACATTTTCTGAGAACATTTTCAAAGACTATTTCCAAACAAGGCCACATGCGCAGGTTAGGATGTCAACGTATCTTTCTGGGGGACACAATTCAATGCATAGCAGTGGGCCAGCAGCTAAACTACCTTCTTCAGTGGGTACACTTTTTCATGAGGTAGCAATATCTCCATTTTACAGGTGAAGAAACTGTGTGGACAGCTTATGGGATATCCTCCACAGCACAGTTGAATTTGTGAAGAAAAGAGCAGGAGGCTCAAGAGTGATTAAATCTCTGCCCCCGCTGTTCACCTCACATGTATTTGATTCCCCAAATCATCACCGGAGAGGTCTCCCACAGAGGACCGAACCCTGGTCTGGCCATTCCTGAATGTCTGCTAGGATATCACAGTGTCTGCTTCGCACCCAGGCACTGCCTGCTTCTGGAACAACTCCAAGAGTAAAGGCTTGGCCCACAGTCTCCCTGTTCTCAGTTCAGACAGGATGGGGCAGGAAGAGAGGACCAGGCTGGTTTGGCGGACTGGTGGAGACGCCCCCATGAAGGTCTCTGGGACCATCTGGACTTGCTCATCAGAAGAGAAAGAAATGAAACTTCCAAACCTAGGTCCCCTTTCCCCCAGGTTGCAGAAAACAGAGCAGAGGTCTGGGCTAGAACCCGGTGCCCACAGGGGAAAGTGAGGCACCAACAAATTAAGGTGAAGGGGTCCCACGGTGAGTAGCAGACCATGGTCTGGAGATCATGGGCCCAGTTCTGTTCTCTCCATGACAACACCCTGTTGGTCCACAACAGCTCCTCCTGGTGTGTCCAGTGGACTGCAAATCATCATTTATAGAAAGCAGTAAAGGCAACGCTTAATGAACACTGCGCCAGGCCCTTACTCTTTACTGAATTAATTCTTTAGGTGGTGCAATTGGTTTGTGCTTGACTACTAAACTAAAGGTTGGAGGTTCTGACCTACCTGGCAGTGCTGCAGAAGAAAAGCCTGGCAATCTGTTGTTGTTGCTAGTTGCCGTCACATCAATTCAAACTCATGGCAACCCCGTGTGTGTGTCAGAGTAGGACTGCTCCGTAGGGTTTCCAAGGCTGTGACCTTTAGGAAGCAGATCACCAGGCCTTTCTTCCGAGGCACCTCCAGGTGGATTTGAGCCCCTAACCTTTCAGTGAGTAGTCCAGCGTTCAACCATTTGCGCCAAGCAGAGACTCCTTCTTTAAGACTGCAGCCAAGAAACCATTATGGCGCCGCACAGTTGCACTCCGTAACACATGGGGTCACCAGGAGTCCGAATCTACTCCCAGGCAATGAGTTTCTCCTCACCGCTACCCTATTACTCCCTCCCACTTTACAGACAGGGAGACTGAGGCACAGAGCGTTGCACTGACTTGCCCAAGGTCGCAGCGGTGGATGGCAGAAGGGGCCCAGCGCCCTGGCGGCAGTGGGGAGGCCCTGGCCACCTCCGGGTGACTCCCAGCCTCCCAGCGCCCGCCGACCTGCTGTCCTTATAAGGCCATGGACGTCCTTTAACCGATTCCAAACTCACCATGGCACCCTCAGCCTTCATCCTCCTCCGCGACGAGGAATGCGCGGCATCTTCCTATCAGCCGCTCGACGCGGGAAGACTCTTCCCACCAGAGCGCAGAATCAGCCCCACGCGGCCTCCCCTCGGGGGAACGCCTGGGCCCGGGCCGCGCCCTCTCACCTGCCGGGCGGGGAGAGGAGGAGGAGGAAGAGGAGGAGATGGAGGAGGCCGGGAAGAGGAGGAGGCTGGGGAGGAGCCTGCGCCCGGCGGGAGCGCCGCACAAAGTGAAACTCCTGGAAGTGGCAGCTGGGAGCGCAGGAGCGCGGGGACGGACGTGGCCTCGGCCCCCCCTCCCGGATCCCCGGCCCCCCCTCCCGGATCACCGGCCCCCGCCATGGCCCTGAGCAAGGGGCTGCGGCTGCTCGCGCGGCTGGAGCCCGCGGGGGAGAGCAGCGTCCTGCTGGAGGCGCGCGGCCGCGGCGACTGCCTGCTCTTCGAGGCCGGCACGGTGGCCACGCTCGGTGAGTGCGGCGCCTGTCCCGGTCCCCTCCTCTCCGGGCCCCGGGCCCCTCCTCTCTGGACCCCGGGCCCCGGGCCCCGCCTTTCTGGCCCCGGTCCCTTCCTTTCGGGACCCCGGTCCCCACCTACCCTGGCCCCGGTGCCCTGCTCTCCGGGCCTAGGTCCTGTCCCCCTCCTCTCCTGGCCCCGGTCCCCTCCTTTCCAGCCCAGGGGCGACGACCAGAGCGGAGACCCCGCGTTTGCTGAGACTGAGCCATGGCACCACCTCCCATCCCCGGGGCGCGGAGGTCGCGCGCGGGGGGCGGCCTTTGTGAATGGAATGGTGCGGGGACGGCGGTCGGCGACACTCTTGAGCCGGCCTCTCGGGGCGCTGAGGGTTCAGTTCTTGGAGCGCTCCAGCTATTTAGGGCGCGCGCCCTCCTGGGGCGCGTTACATATTCCTGAGAATCCCAGGGCGCCTGTGGCTCTGCTTCTTTTGCAGCCGTTGGTCAGGAAGCCAGGGATTGCCCTTTGGTTTGTGGGTCTGGCTTCAGGATGAAAGCGCCGTTAACTCAGAGACGCCCCCGAAATTGCTGCTGGCACGGTGGCCTCCTGTCGATGCTTGAAGCCTCAGTACAGCAATGTAAAGAACTTGGATTTTGACACACTGTCAGCTGACTATCTTTCTGTTGGGTGTGTTTGAAGTGAGGCTCAGAAGTCTGAGATGGCAGTGTGCTAAGGACTTTGGAGACACAGTCTCATTTAAATTTTCACAAGTAGAAAATAGATATTATTATCCCCGTATTGCAGATGAGTAAACTGAGGCCTGAAGAGAAACTTCCTTGCCAGGGTGACACAGCTCCTGTGTGTCTGACCATTTCTGTAAGATCACACAAGGCATGGCTTCTTGGTATCACCTACCTCCTCTCCCTTGTTACTCGTGAGGAAGGGCTAGGTAGCACCGCAGCGAGAGAAAGCAGGTAGGATTGTTAGGATTTTAATCACCAGCACTGGAGAGTGGGCTTTCGCCGGTTTCCACCTCTACCATCTTTCCATGTTCGAAGCTGAGCATAGCACGGAGCAGAGTCACCTGGACTGGAGGTGGCGGGCACGTGCAGCAGGTGCTCACTTGCTCAGTTCGCTAAAAATGTCTCTGGTCTGTTTTCTGCATTCGTGTACAGTGACTCTTCAGTGAGGATAGATGCCTTGGAAGCACCGTCTCTCCTATGTCTGCTTCCCTGTTCATTTAACAGTAGAATTCCCTCCTTCCATGAGGGAGACCCAGGTTCAATTCCCGACCAATGCACCTCAAATGCAGCTACCACCCATCTGTCAGTGGAGGCTTACTTATTTGCTGTGATGCTGATCAGCTTTCAGTGGAGCTTCCAGACGAAGACAGACCAGGAAGAAAGACCTGGTGATCTACTTCCACAATGTCAGCCAGTGAAAACCCTATGGATCACCGTGGTTCAGTCCCATTTACATGAGGTTGCCATAAGCTGGGGGCTGACTTGACGGCAGCTAACACCAGCAATCACTTCATTAGCATCTCCTTTTTGGCTTGTTTTCGGTCACTTGATTACGGCAACAATGTCTCCGGTATTCTCAGCAACACAAATGTGCAGTGAATTGTGGATTAAGTCATTATCAGATTATTCCAATTTGTGCCCTGTTCTGAAAAGTCCAAATCTGGTCATTTGGTAAGGCCTTGAAAGAAACCCACAAAAATTTCCATTCCATTTTAGATGTCTACTTCATAGCACGTTTATCAGAACCGAGATTCATTTCATGGTACAAAATCACTGCTTCATCAGATATAAATATGTCCTTTGGTTGGATTATAGCAAAGTTAAGTAAGGTTCATACACATTTAAGAGTTCCTCTGAAGCCAGTAGGGAAAAAAGATTTTATTTTTTCCAAAGCGAAGATTTTAACATGATTAATGATGGTAAAATAGTGCATATTTTCCATTAAGAAATTAAATTAGTGCTGAGGTGCATTTTCATTACATTGACAGCTGATTCCAGAACAGAGGGTATACGGAAAGTGATGGACCTGCCCTCTACTACGTGTGAAGTCCTGGTGGCACAGTAGTTAAAGCTCTCAGCTGCTAACAGAGAGGTTGGTAGTTCAAAACCACCATTGGCTCCACGGGAGAAAGGCGTGGCAGTTGGCTTCTGTAAAGATTTACAGCTTTGGAAACCCTAGGGGCAGTTCTCCTCTGTCCAGTAGGGTCTTTATGAGTCAGAATTGGCTTGATTTTTTTTTTTTTCCTACTACATGTGGTTCACATCTGTTACTTAACCTAGCATTCATTTACCAGGAGATCTTGCGTTGAATAAGCCAAAAAGAAAAAAAAAAAATGAGTTGCTGTTGAGTCACCTCTGACTCATGGTGACCCTATGTGTGTCAGAGTAGAACTGTGCTCCATAGGGTTTTCAATAACTGATTTTTTGGGAGGAGATTGCCAGCCCTTTCTTCCGAGCCACCTCTGGGTAGGTTTGAATCACCAAACTTTGGGTTAGTAGACTAGCATGTTGACTGACTACACCACCCAGAGACAGCGACTGGGCTGAATACTTAACTTTTAAAGTTTAGTTTTCTTAAATGAAATGAAATGAAACTCTTTACAAAGTAGCTGCAGCATTTGGTGGTATTGCTGGCCCAGAGAAGGACTGTCGAGTCTTCTGTGACTAGAAAGTTGTTTCAACTTGTTAAATATCCTAGACAGGTGATGACTGTACAGAGGGGCTTGGGACCTGAAATTCCCATCTGTGTTTGCAGGGCTAGTGTTTTTGCTTTACTTTCCTTGACAAGGTTAAGAGCACCTTCATTTTTTACAAGAAAGTTGCAATCTCTAGTCTTGTGTGGGACGCACACACTTGTGCCAGCCAACATGTTGTCGTTAGCTGCTGTCGAGTTGGCACCCATCTCACAGGGAACCCATCCCCAAGGGAACCAAATGCTGCCCGGTCCTGTGCCATCCCCATGATCGGTTGGTGTCTTAGGTATCCAGTGTGGCTTTAAAAGAAATACCAAAAGTGGATGGCTTTAACAAACACAAATTTATTCTCTCACAGTCTCGAGGCTGTTGTTGTTGTTAGGTGGCGTCTAGTCAATTCTGACTCATAGTGACCCCATGTACAACAGAACGAAACACTGCCTGGTCCTGCGCCATCCTCACAGTCGTTGCTATGTTTGAGCCCATTGTTTCAGCCACCTCGTCAATCCATCTCGTTGAGGGTCTTCCTGCTTTTCACAGACTCTCTGCTTTACTAAGCATGATGTCTTTCTCCAGGGACTGGTCCCTCCTGATAACATGTCCAAAGTATATGAAAGGAAGTCTTACCATCCTTGCTTCCATGGAGTATTCTGACTGTACTTCTTCCAAGACAGATTTGTTCATTCTGCTGGCAGTCCAGAAATTCATTCTCTCACAGTCTAGGAGGCTGTTGTTGTTGTTGTTAGGTACCGCCGAGTCGGTCCCAATTCGCTGGAGCATTCTGACTGCACTTCTTCCAAGGCAATTTGTTGGTTCTTCTGGCAGTCCATGGTATATTCAATATTCTTCACTGTCTTTGTCATCTAGTGCTGCTCCAACAGAAATACCACAACTGGATGGTTTCAACAGAGAAAGTCCATTCTCTCACAATCCAGTAGGCTACAAGTCCAAATTCAGGGCATCAGCTCCAGGGGAATGCTTTCTCCATCGGCTCTGGGGGAAAGTCCATGTCATCAGTCTTCCTTTGGTCTGGGAGCTTCTCTGCGCAGGAACCTCAGGTCCAAAGGACACGCTCTGCTCCCAGTACTGCTTTCTTGGTGGTATGAGGTTCCCATGTGTCTCTGCTTGCTTCTCTCTTTTATATCTCGAAAGAGATTGCATTAAGACACTGATTTTGTCAACCTCATCAGTATAACCTCATCACAGTGATAGAATTTCCAACACATGAGGAGATCACATATAATCTCATCATAGTGGTAGAGTTTACAACACATAAGGACATCACATCAGATAACACAATCATACAATACTAAGAATTACAACCTAGCCAAGTTCTACACACATTTTTTGGGGGACACAATTCAATCCATGACATTCACCAACACCACAGTTCAAAGGCATCATTTCTTCTTCGTCTTTCTTATTCATGGTCAACTTTCTCATGCAGATGAGGCGACTGAAAACACCATAGCTTGGGTCAGGTACACCTTAGTCTACAAGGTGGCATCTTTGCTTTTCAACACTATAAAGAGATTTGCCCAATGCAATGCAACTTTTGATTCTTAACTGCCGTTTCCATGGGTGTTGATTGTGGATCCAAGTAAAATGAAATCTTTAACAACTTCAATCTTTTCTCCTTTTATCATGATGTTGCTTATTGGTTCAGTTTTGAGGATTTTTATTTTCTTTATGTTGAGGTGCAATCCATACTGAAGGCTGTGGTCTCTGATCTTCGTCAGTAAGTGCTTCAAGTCCTCTTCACTTTCAGCAAGCAGGGTTGTGTCATCTGCATAACGCAGGTTGTTAATTTACCCACCAACCACTAAGGCCAAAGATGAAGAAATTGAAGATTTTTACCAACTTCTTAAGTCTGAAATTGATCGAACATGCAATCAAGATGCATTGATAATTACTGGTGATTGGAATGCGATAGTTGGAAACAAAGAAGAAGGATCTGTAGCTGAAAAATATGGCCTTGGTGATAGAAACAGTGACAGAGATCTCATGATAGAATTTTGCAAGACTAGCGACTTCTTCATTGCAAATACCTTTTTTCAACAATATAAACAATGACTATACAGGAAAAAGAGGAAGACCCTCAGCAAGATGGATTGACACTGGCTGGAACAATGGGCTCAAGCATAACAAGCACTATGAGGATGAGGCAGGACTGGACAGTGTTTCGTTCTGTTGTACATGCATAAGGTGGCTGTGACTCGGAAGCGACGCTATGACACCTAACAATGACAACAACAACATACACATGGACCTCGCCAGATGGACTACACAGGAATCAGATCGACTACATCTGTGGAAAAAGACGATGGAAAAGCTCAATATCATCAGTCAGAGCAAGGCCAGGGGCCGACTGTGGAACAGACCATCAATTGCTCGAATGTAAGTTCAAGTTGAAACTGAAGAAAATTAGAACAAGTCCAAGAGAACTGAAGTACAATCTTGAGTATATCTCACCTGAATTTAGAGACCACCTCAAGAATAGATTGGACACATTGAACACTAATGACTGAAGACCAGACGAGTTGTGGAATGACATCAAGGACATCATACATGAAGAAAGCAAGAGGTCACTAAAAAGTTAGGAAAGAAAGAAAAGACCAAAATGGATGTCAGAAGAGTCTCTGAAACTTGCTCTTGAACATCGAATAGCTAAAGCAAAAGGAAGAAATAAATGGTGAAGTAAAAGAGCTAAACAGAAGATTTCAAAGTGTGGCTTGAAGAGACAAAGTAAAGGACGCGCCCAAGGTTCCACCTCTGGTTAGCGGCAGAGCCACATTGTTGATAAGGCTGTGTAGCTCCAGGAAGGAGTATGTTCAGTAAAATCTCATTCAAAACCAGGGCACACAGGTGATAAGAAGTGCAGGTGCATTTCCCCGGTGTCCTTTAAAACATGTGTGGTCTCACTGGCCACAGCTGCTGTCCTGGCTTCAGTGTGGATATGGGATTTGGGGAGAGAGGGACCGGACCGATGCTCTGCCCCATGGAGGACTGTGATGGTCCAGTCTCCCTCGGGAAATGGCCAGGCTCTGGAAGGTGTCAGGCTCAGTTCCTTATCTCTGCTGACGGCCGCCTTTTGTGTGTGCTGTTGATCAACGCTAAGGCTGGAGTTGGCAGGCGGGGAACTTGGATTGACTTAGTTCTGATTGTGGCGGTAATGCTTTACACAGAGAAAGCAAACTCCTTCCTTCCTTTCCTCAGGTCTAACTCTAGAAAGTTCCAGGGATACCTTCTCCAAACCCTTCCCACGCTCCCCTAGCCCTTTGCCCAGGAGACTTCCTCTCCCTCCTCTCGGCAGGTGACCACAGCGACAGGGACCCAGGGCTGCTGCTCCATGTGGAGAAAAGATATTTTCCAGACAGCCTTGGGCAATGGGACTGGAGACACGGGCCTCTGCTCTTTCTGTTCCCTCACCCCGTTCTGCTTTTCACCCTTAGAGTTACACCTTTTCTTCCAAATGAGCATGTTCCCATTCAGGAGAACAAGATATTGTAGCTTTAGGTCTATCCGAAACAGAAACTGCCTAGCTTAACCTCTGAAGGGTTGTTTGAATGGTTGGAGAGAGAGCAGGCAGGCGTCTAGAGCCTGCCACTCATTAGCTAGAGCACGTGATGGTTGTGTGGTGGCCACAGTTCCCAGGCGAGGGACCAGCCAGCCTCCCCTCCTCACCATGATCAGCAGGTGATGCTCCATCCGTCACCTGGAGACTTCGTAGGTCTAGGGTGGCACCTGAGTCTGCACGAGTCAAGCTCCGGGTACTGCTGGCCCTGGACCACACGGAAGAGCGGGGTCTGACGCTGGCTTGGGGGGCGGCAGCCGTGGCTCCTCTCGCCCTTCCTGGACCTGGGGGAGTTTAGTCAATCCCTCCCTCCAGGCCTCAGAATCCCAGTCTGAAACAAATGAATCACAGTGTATGTTGTCTTTCCTACTCTGAGATTCTATGCCTTTTTAAAAAAAAGGCTGCAACACTAAACGTAAGTACAGCTTCTTCACACGCCTAAAATTATAAACTACCCGGAAATTTGAATCTTAAGAAAATTTACCTGGCAAGATAAAGTCTAAGATGACTTTGAAGTCTGAGCTAAACCTAGAAATCTGATACTATACATTTTTTATTGGCTATTCATGAGTTAATGAAAATGTATGAGATTATTGCTCCTTGATTCTGTCCTTTTCCTACGACCAGCAAAAAAAAAGAAAATTTAAAAGCAATAGCAATGTCAGCTTAAATTAGGAATGCAAAGTAAGGTATTTATTAAAATATCATAAGCTATGCTAGTTCAGTAGTTGCTTTAGTAGATTCTTATTAATATCTGTTGGCATGCTTACGGTCGCATCTTTCATCATATTGCCCAGCATTTTAAAAATAATCTGGACTGTCTTTTAGTTAGGGAGAGGTATATGTGTGTCTGGGAATGTGTGGTCTATTTTAACTGACTATACTTTGCGTGCATTTAGCTTTGCCATGAATCCTATCAATGGCTGATGAATATTGTATGTTGGAAAAAGTCTCCTTAAGGAGACAGTTCTCTGCTTCTCCTGGTGCCCAATTCAGCAGAACTTAGGTCAAGTGGAACCAAGCTAAGTCCTCCTGGTAGAGATGAGTGATTAGAATGCTATCAGATGTGGCCACAGTCCACATGAACCGTGACGTGCCGTCACAGCACAGGGACAGCAATTGAGCCAGCCTGTCTCAATAATGCGGGTGGTAGGTTTTCTTTTAGATGGTATGGATACAGAAAGGAATATTGAAAAACAAGGGCTGGAAATGACTCCTTGCTATCCCAGCCTGTTGTTGATACCTACCATTGAGTAAGCTGGACTCGTAGGTGACCCCATGTATAACAGAATGAAACATTGCTAGGTCTTGCCCCATCTTCATGATTTTTGGTATGCTTGAGTCCATTTTTGCAGCCACTGTATATTTTGAGTGCTTTCAGTCTAGGGGGCTCATCTTCCAGCACTGTATCGGACCATATTCTGTTGTGATCTATAGGGTTTTCATTGGCTAATTTTCGGAAGTAGATCTTGAGGCCTTTCTTCTAGTCTGTCTTAGTCTGGAAACTCTGCTGAAACCTGTCCACCATGGGTGACCCTGCTGGTATTTGAAATACCGGTGGCATAGCTTCTAGCATCAGAGCAAAATGCAAGCCACCACAGTATTACACACGGACAGACCTACAAGGCCCTATATCCCCTGCCCCTGGGGCACTCCTCCAACCTCATCTTCTACCACTTGAGCAACCCTGACTTGTTCCTCTCTCAGAATCTTTGTACTTGCTGTTCCTTCTACCTGGAATGCTCTTCCCATTAGTTTCTTGCCTGGCGGCCCTCCTCCTCATTCAAGACTCAACGGTAAACATGACCTTGAGTGGTAAATTTCCTAACCGCCCTGGCTTAACCAGCCCATGGCCTCCATGCACCAACTCTCTTTGTTCCATCACTGTTTTATTTTCTTTCTAGCACTTGTCACTGAAATCAGCTCATTTATTTGCGTGCATGTGTCTGGTCTGTGTCCACCACGAGAATGCAGGCTCAATGTCGTGGTCAGTACTGTGTTCCCAACACTGCCTGGTGTGGAGAAGGGAGAGACTCAGGGAACCTCTGCTGAATGACAGACGAATGGCTTTGGAAGATTCAACTGGCAAAAGCAAGTCAAGCACACCTGATGTTCTGGGGGAATATAAGTTGTCAACCTCCCTTCCTTGAACATCCTCAGCTCTTAGTGCCATCGTGTTGACCAGTTTTGGGGACCCCAGCTTCTGTGAGAAGAGGTGGCCACTGCTGACCCGTATCCCAGGATAGCCTGGTATGTGCCTCACACTATGCAGAGGTTGGACAACTATTTTTAAGGAGAGCCTGAGGTTAAGTGAAAAGTTTCTGAAATCAGCTAAGACAGAGGTCTGGGCAGAAGGATGGCAAACAGCTAGTTACTCTTTCTTCTTCCCGCTCGATGGTTTACACAGTAGGTGTGTGTCAATGGGAAATTTGAAAATAAAATTTTACCTTCTAAATGGCAAAAAAAAAAAAAAAGTCAAGAAGATTTTGAAACAGATCAGTGAGGACAGACTTGATCTATCACATAACAAAGCATTCTGTAAAGCCCTAAACATGGTATAGGCCGCAGGCAGCAATCAGTAGAACAGAGGGGTCAGAACAGACTATGTCAACAGAGTAATTTAGTTTATTATGCAGGTGAGGCATTTGTGTTGGAAGCAGTACAGCCAGAATGCTCCTTAGAGGCAAGAATGGCAAGACTTCGTCTCAGGTACTTTGGACATGTTATCAGGAGGGATCAGTCCCTGGAGAAGGGCATCATGCTTGGTAGAGTAGAGGGGCAGTGTAAGAGAGGAGGACCCTCAACGAGATGGACTGACACAGTGGCTGCAACAATGGGCTCAAGCATAACAATGATCATGAGGATGGCTCAGGACCAGGCAGTGTTTCATTCTGTTGTGCACAGGGTCGCTATGAGTTGAAACCAATTCGACAGCACCTAACAACAACATACAGGTGAGGATTTCAATAAGCCAAGGAAAACGACGGGCTACTCGATAAATGGTGTTGGTGCAGTTGAGTATTGAAGCTCCTAACGGGTCCTCCTTTGTTCAGCCAAATATTCAGAGTTGCGAGACCGGGTCACATAGGGAATGTCTACTCAGAAAGTTATATGGCAGAAGCCACAGCTGGCCAGCAGGGCAGTGTCACGGGTTCGTCTTCCAGGGGCTGAGTGGTCTTTGCAATGGCTCATGCAGGTAACTACCGCTCACGCAGCCATCTGTCTGGAAACTAGCTTCTTCCCTGGCTTAAAGCCTCGTGCCCCACAGGAGCCAGCATCCCATAGGTACAGATTCCAGAATTCATGCAGGGAGAGACAGGTCCAGAGATAGGAGTTGCCACATTCAAGGAAGCCCCAAGCATTGGTATGCCCATCAAGTGTTTGTAATTCATTTATGGTGCCTCCGTGTCCAGGTGCAGTTTACTGCCCCAGGTCATCTTGACCATAAGAAATGTTTTCTAGTGTCTTAGTCATCTAGTGCTGCTATAAAAGACATACCACAAGTAGATGGCTTTAACAAAGAGAAATTTATTCTGTCACAGCCTAGGAGGCTAGAAGTTCAAATTCGGAAGGCTTTCTCTCTCTGTCAGCTCTGGGGGAAGGCCCTTGTCATCAATTTTCCTTGGTCAAGGAGCTTCTCAGTGCAGGGACCCCGGGTCCAAAGGACGCTGTATTCTCCTGGCTCTTGTTTCTTGGTAGTGTGAGGTCCACCGTGTCTCTCTGCTCACTTCTCTCTTTTATATCTCAAAAGAGATGGGCTTAAAAGAAAATCTAATCATGTAGATTGAGTCCTGCCTCATTAACATAACTGCCACTAATCCCACCTCATTAACATCACAGAGAGAATTTACAACACATCGGAAAATCACATCAGATGACAAAATGGTGAACAGTCACACAATACTGGGAATCATGGCCTAGCCAAACTGATACACATTTTTGGGCAACACAATTCAGTCCATAACATCTAGTAACATGGCTAAGAGTCTAACTAAGGAATTCCCTGGGTTACAGCTATAAGGCTACATGTCAAACGCTCATACAGAAGGGATAAACGGTTTTATTAAGCCTTTGACCACAACTATCCATATGGGCCCTGGTGGCACAGTCATTAAGAACTCGGCTACTAACCAAAAGGTCGGCAGTTCGAATCCACCAGCCCCTCCTTGGAAACCCTATGGGATAGTTCTACTCTGTCCTATAGGTTCGCTCTGAGTTGGAATTGGGTTTGGTTTTGGTTTTATCCATATGGGCACCTAACAACAACAACATCCATATAGGCGTTAATTAATTTACAGCTCTACGTTATATAATACATCAGGATAAAGTCCAGAGGTATTTAAGAGTTAAATCTGAAAAAGCTCCAACTTTAGAAGATTAGAAGAAAGTATAGGAGATGTTTTCATAGTTCATAGTATGGAAAGCCTTTCTCAGCAAAGCATAAAACTCAGAAGTCAAAGGAAGAGAAACTGACAAACTTAAAAACCGTTTCTTGAAGTCTAACACAGAAAAATGAATAAATCCTAATAAAAGATCTGCTCCAAGAATTGTCATAAGGTGAAGACACCCAGGTAGTCAGCCTGAAGATCTAGAAATAGAGCGTCAGCAGCGCTCTAGTGCCCCCCAACACACCCCTCTGGCAGACTGATAGAATTGACTCCAAAAAAAAAATAAAACTTCAATATATTAAAAGACACTGTTATGAAGTGAATCATGTTGTTGTCGTCAGGTGCCATTGAGTCAGTTCTGACTCATAGTGACCCTGCGTACAAAAGAAGGAAACGCTGCCCGGACCTGCGCCATCGTCAAAATCATTGTTATGTTTGAGCCCATTGTTGCAGCCACTGTGTCAATTCATCTTGTTAAGGGTCTTCCTCTTTTTCACTGACCCTCTACTTTACCAAGCATGATGTCCCTCTTCAGGGACTAGTCCCTCCTTATAATATGTCCAAAGTACATGAGATGAAGTCTCACTGTCCTTGCTTCTAAGGAGCATTTTGGTGTACTTCTTCCAAGATATGTTTGTTCATTCTTCTGGCAGTCCATCGTATATTCAATATTCTTCACCAACACTATAATTCAAAGGCTTCCATTTTTCTTCGCTCTTCCTAATTCATTGTCCAGCTTTCAGACACATGCATATGAGGCAATTGAAAACACCATGGCTTGGGTCAGGTGCACCTTAGTCTTCAAGATGACATCTTTGCTTTTCAACACTTTAAAGGTCTTTTGCAGCACATTTGCCTAACGCAATACGTTGTTTGATTTCTTGACTGCTGCTTCCATGGGTGTTGATTGTGAATCTAAGTAAAATGAAATCCTTAAAAACTTCAATATTTTCTCTGTTTATCATGATGTTGCTTATTGATCCAGTTGTGAGGATTTTTGTTTTCTTTATGTTGAGGTGTAATCCATGCTGAAAGCTGTAGTCTTTGATCTTTATCAATAAGTGCTTCAAGTCCTCTTCGCTGTCAGCAAGGAAGGTTGCTAATGAGTCTTCCTCCAATCCTGATGCCACATTCTTCTTCATATAGTCCAGCTTCTCAGATTATTTTGCTCAGCATACAGATTGAATAAGTATGGTGGAAGGTTTCAACCCTGATGCACACCTTTCCTGATTTTAAACCACACAGTATCCCCTTGTTGCGTTCGAATGACTGCCTCTTGGTCTAAATACAGGTTCCACATGGGCACAATTTAGTGTTCTGGGCTTCCCATTCTTCACAATATTATCCATAATTTTTATGATCCGAACAGTCAAATACCTTTGTATAGTCAGTAAAACACAGGTAAACATCTTTCTGGTGTTCTCTGGTTTCAGTCAGAATCCATCTGACATCAGCTGTAATATCCCTAGTTCAACATCCTCTTCTGAATCCAGTTTGAATTTCTGGCAGTTCCCTGTTGATGTACTGCTGCAACCATTTTTGAATGATCTTCAGCAAAATTTTACTTGCATGTAATACTAATGACATTGTTCAATAATTTCCAAATTCGGTTGGATCACATTTCTTTGGAATGGCCACAAATATGGATCTCTTCCAGTCAGTTGAACTGGTAGCTTTCTTCCAAATTTCTTGGCATAGACAAGTGAGCACCTCCAGCATTGCACTGGTTTGCTGAAACACCTGAACTGGTGTTCTGTCAATTCCTGGAGCCTTGTTTTTCGCCAATGCCTTCAGTGCAGCTTGGACTTCTTCCTTCAGTGCTGTCATGGATTGAATCGTGTCCCCAAAAATATGTGTCAACTTGGTTAGGCCATGATTGCCAGTATTGTGTGGTTGTCCTCTATTTTGTGTTTGTAATTTTCCTATGTGTTATAAATCCTAATCTCTGCCTGTGGTTAATGAGGCAAGATTAGATTATGTTAAAGAAGGTTAGAGTGGGATGTAACACCCTTGCTCAGATCACATCCCTGATCCAATGTAAAAGGAGTTTCCCTAGGGCGTGGCCTGCACCACCTTTTATCTTACAAGAGGTAAAAGGAAATGGAAGCGAGCAGAGAGTTGGGAACCTCATACCACCAAGAAAGCAGCACCAGGAGCAGAGCACATCCTTTGGACCTGGGGTTCCTGAGCAGAGAAGCGCATAGTCCAGGGGCAGATTGGTGACAAGAGCCTTCCTCCAGAGCCAACAGAGAAAGCCCTCCCCTGGAGCTGATGCCTTGAGTTTGGACTTACAGCCTGCTGGACTATGAGAGAGTAAATTTCTCTTTGTTGAAGTCATCCATTCACTCGTGGTATTTCTGTTAGAGCAGGCTAGATGACCAAGACAAGTATCATCATTCTTGATCATACGCTACCTCCTGAAATGGTTGAACATCAACCAATTCTTTTTGGTTCGGTGACTCTGTGTATTCCTTCCATCTTCTTTTGATGCTTCCTGTGTCATTCAATATTTTGCCCATAGAATCCTTCACTATTGCAACTTGAGTCTTGAATTTTTTTCTTCAGTTATTTCAGCTTGAGAAATGCCGAGGGTGCTCTTCCCTTTTGGTTTTCTAACTCCAGGTCTTTGCACATTTCATTATGATACTTTACTTTGTCTTCTCAAGCTGCCCTTTGAAATCTTCTGTCCAGCTCTTTTACTTCGTCATTTCTTCCATTTGCTTTAACGACTCTATGTTCAAGAACAAGTTTCATAGTCTCTTCTGACATCCATTTAGGTCTTTTCTTTCTTTCCTGTCTTTTTAATGACCTTTTGCTTACTCCATATATGATTCAACCCTTGACTGAAGTTGTCAAGGATTTCATTTCACCTTGATCCACAATCAACACCCATGTAAGCAGCAGTCAAGAAATCAAACGACGTATTGCATTGGGCAAATCTGCTGAAAAAAGCCTCTTTAAAGTGTTAATAAGCAAAGATGTCACCTTGAGGACGAAGGTGTGCCTGACCCAAGCAATGGTATTTTCAATTGCCTCATATGCATACAAAAGCTGGACAATGAATAAGGAAGACCAAAGAAGAATTGATGCCTTTGAATTATGGTGTTGGCGAAGAATATTGAATATATCATGGACTACGAGAACAACAAACAAATTTGTTTTGGAAGAAATTCTGCCAGAATGCTCCTTAGAGGTGAGAATGTTTAGACTTCGTTTCACATACTTTGGACATGTTATCAGGAGGGACCAGTCCCTGGAGAAGGACATCATGTTTGGTAAGGTAAGGGGTCCAGGATAAAGCGGAAGACCCACAATGAGACAGATTGACATGATAGCTTCAACAATGGGCTCAAACACAGCAATGATTGTGAGGATGGTGAAGGACCAGGCAGTGTTTCATGTTATACATGGGGTTGCTATCATTTGGAACCAACTCAAGGGCACCTAACGACAACAGCAACAAGTTGTTGGTCTTGCAAAATTCTATCACGCATTCTCCGGCATCGTTTCTGTCACCAAGGCCATATTTTCCAACTATCCATTCTTCTTCGTTTCCAACTTTCGCATTCCAATCACCAGTACTTATCAATACATCTTGATTGCATGTTTGATCAATTTCAGACTGCAGAAATTGGTAAAAATCTTCTGTTTCTTCATCTTTGCCCTTAGTGGTTGGTGCATAAATGTGAATAATAGTCGTATTAACTGGTCTTCCTTGTAGGCATATGGATATTATCCTATCACTGACAGCCTTGTACTTCAGGATAGATCTTGAAATGTTCTTTTTGGCAGTGAACGCAATGCCATTCCTCTTCAAGTTGTCATTCCCGGCATAGTAGATAATATGATTGTCCAACCAATACCAGTCCATTTCAGTTCACTAATGCCTAGGATATCAATGTTCATGCACTCCATTTCATTTTTGATGATTTCCAATTTTCCTAGATTCATACTTTATACGTTCCACGTCCTGATTATTAATGGATGTTTACAGCTGTTTCTTCTTATTTTGAGTTGTGCCACATCAGCAAATGAAGATCCCCAAAGCTTGACTCCATCCACATCATTAAGATGGACTCTACTTTGAGGAGGCAGCTCTTTCCCGATAATATTTTAGGTGCCTTCCAACCCAAGGGGCTCATCTTCTGGCATTATATCAATGTTCCCTTGCTATTCTTAAGGTTTTCACTGGCCAATTTTTTTAGAAGTAGATCGGCAGGTCCTTCTTTGTAATCTTAGTCTGGAAGCTCTTCTGAAGCCTGCCCACCATGGGTGACCCAGCTGGTATTTGATATACCAGTGGCGTAGCTTCTAGCATCATAGCAGCACAAAGCCCCATCATAGTATGACAAACTGACATACTAGTGGTGTTGATCATGTTAATGAGAACATATCAGTGTACCATGGTCCTAAATGTAATCACTTCTGAGTAATTACTATTGAGCGATTATCACTGAGTCATTATCACTTCTGATAAAGAGCAGCCTAGACACAGAATCAAGGAAGCACAAATAAGGGGAAGATAAATGCCACGTGAAGATTGCCAAGGAGCCAAGGAGTACCGGGGCTACAGAAAGTGAGGCAACGACTTTCCTCCAGAGCTGACAGAGAGCAGGGCTTTGAACGTGTTCATTCCGATTCGACCCCCTGCTAGAATTTATATTTCCACCCCCAGATACACTGAGTCCAAATCAACATTTTAACAAGATCCCTAGGTGGTTCTTATGTATACGTAAAATGTAGATTCAGATTTAGTGTATCTGGGGTAGAAATGCAAATTCTCAGCAGGGGGTCAAACCCTGGTATTTCTGTTACGGCAGCAGTAGGGAGCTAACACCATCAACATGGTTAAAAGATAAGCAACTACCCGGAAGGAAACTATGGACAACCCTTTGCAACACATAAAATGGACAGAGGAAAGACTGATAATCGTGGTATATAAAAGAGCTCCTACAGATCAGGAAGGACAAATAGTTAAACACGAAAACTGGCAAAGGATATAACAAGCAATTCTCAAAAGAAACATTACAAATGGCCAAAGCAAAGCAGCCGACACTGCGTATCTGCCTAGCGCAGTAGCCTGTGTGTGACAGATGTTCAGCAGATGGATGCCGTCGCTCCCCATGGTCCTTGAAGCTCCTGCCTGTGATTCAGGCACAGAGCCAGGACTGAGCTGTCAGCCTGCGTGATAGACAGTGCACCCCACGCACCCCCTCCCTCCTGGCCCTGGAGCTGAGCCTCCACACCTGTCTCCCTCTCCTTTCCCACATGGGCGTTCGGTTCTCTCATGTACCTGGCTCCACTGGGTCAGCCCAGGTCCTCCAAACAAACCCAGACTTGCTTTGCCCTGTAGGGAACACACCTGCCCAGGTTCACGCTCAGACCCTGAGCCAAGGGTGGCCTCAGACTGTCGAGGCAGGCTCAGTGTATGAGGCTTGAACAACATGTAGCAAAACCGGGTGGCAGGAGGTGGCACTGGGGGGCCAGAGATGATGACAGGCAGCAGGTATTGACATCCTCCTGAAGAGAAGTGTTAGGAGGATGGCGTGAGTCCCCCGAAGGAGTAGGACAAGTATTGAAGGTAATGACAGTTCCTTCTGTAGAGGTGGCCTTCCGCAGATGGGGGCTCCTGGAACAAAAGGACTTCGCAGGCAATGATCAGGAAGGTCTGGGCCCATATCCCCCTTGGAGACACACACCGTGTGTTAGCACAGAGTAGCGCTTCAGTCCATACACCTGGTGAGCCCAGTGCTTCCCAAATACCTTGACCTTCTGTTCACAGAACACCTGTCAACATCGTACAGTACGCCAGTGACCCTTAGGAATGCCTGCTGTGAAATGATTATAATTTTACGGCCAGGTTCTGATCCAGCTGGAGGTGGGACTGTCTCTTTTCAGGACTGGAGTTAATTCCAGGCATAGAGAACATGTTCTTCATTTGGCTTCTTGGAGGCGCTGTTCTCCTGGTTGTGTTTCTTCCTCACTGCTGATTTACCCTCTGCCTTCTCCCCAGTGCCTAGAACAGTGCCTGGCACACAGTAGGCATCAAGACCCTTTGTGGAGTGCCCACAGTTCTCCATTCAGTCCAGCCCTTGAGCACTTCCCGTGGGGAAGGTGGATCTGGGCTCTGGGGGACAGCAGAGGTAAGTAAGTGCCCCTGGGCAGCTGCCTTCGAGGAGATAAGTGTCCAAGCAAGGTCACACCTGTGAATTAGGAGGAGGGGAGGAGAGTGAGGGGATAGATTTTGTCCTTCCCTCAGGCTCCCTCAGTTCCCCCAGCCTCTGGTCTATCTGAGTCTCATGTAGGATACCAGTTGCCCTCGAGTCGATTTCAACTCATGGTGCCCCCATGTATATCAGAGTAGAACTGTGCTCTGTAGGGTTTTCAATGGCTGATTTTTTGGTAGTAGATCACCAGGCTTTTCTTTGAGGCACCTCTGGGTGGACTTGAACCTCCAAACTTTCAGGTTAGCGACTTAACATGGTAACCGTTTGCACCACCTAGGAACTCCTCATGTGCGAGTCATACGCGCAGTCATATATGCAGTCACATTACTACTGGCTTCTAAGGGTGTGTGTGTGTGTGTGCGCGCACGTGTGTGTGTGTGTGTACATGCGTGTGTGTAGAAATAGCGACTTGTTTTATGATGGAGTGGGCACTAAGGTGGACCTCTTAGGCAGGGATGGTGGGGACATTTCAGGTGAAGAACCCGAGTGAGGAAGAAGAGGTGGGGAGGTACCCGAGGAACTGGTTTGACTGGTCTGTTAGAAAAGAAGCAAGAGAAGACCTGGTGTAGCGGGCGGGGAGCCGAGCCAGCGCCAGGGCCAGGCTGAGGACCTAGCTTGTTAGGACAGGGAGATGGCTGGAACCCGTGCTCTGTGAGGAACTTGGGGGGAAGGCCCTGGGGACATTGGCTGCTTGTGGGGGGAACTGACCAGAGAAGGAAAATCTCCTGTAATCAGCCCTGAAGCATCATTCCAAAGGATCTGCTTCCATGCTCCAGTGTCTAAAGAGAAAACACACATTTGCTTTGCTCTTGCTCCTTAATGGGCGGGAGGGCTGGTGGCCTCCCTGTTCCCATGAAGAGACAAGTCCCCGGCACCCCCGTGTGCCTTATCTTTCTATCCGTGCCCTGCGACCCAGAGCTTGTCCACCTGCTGGCCAGGGCATGGACACTGCTGCTGGGCTCTGCCAGAGCATGGTTGGCATCTCTGTGTTGTTGTTCGTTTGAGGTGCAAATGGCTTTGCTGGATTCCTTCTTTTTAAGGAAAAAAGACTGACTGTAAAGAATCCACCAGGCCTGCGCTCAGCTCAGGCCCCCCGTCAGAGGAGTGGGTTTCCTCCACCTCACTGGGACCACTCAGGGCCCTGAGGGGAGGATGTGGAGGGTGCTGGGGGAGGGCCGCCCCACCCCACAGATGTTTTTCTTCTAACTTCTCAGATTTCCTCTGACCACCTTGTATGAAGTACAGCTAAATGCTCCTTAGAAGTGAGGATGACAAGACTTCGTCTTATGTTCTTTGGACATGTTATCAGGATGGACTAGTCCCTAGAGAAGGACATCATCTTAGTAAAATAGAGGGTCAGTGAAAGAGAGGAAGACCCTCAGCAAGATGGACTGACACAGTGGCTGCAACAGGGGGCTCAAACACAGCAACAATTGGGAGGACGGTGCGGGACCGGGCAGTGCTTTGTCCTGTTGTACACAGGGTGTCTGCGTCTGAACTGACTGGATGGCACCTAACAACAACAACACGGCATACTCATTAGCACAGCCTCAGCTGAGGCCTCAGGATAATGTTTTCTTTTTAGGGCTCCACCCACCCCCCCTCACCCCTCAGCCCCCAGGGCTCTTCTGTGAGTTCTGTGAGGCGTGGACTTTTTGGTGAGGGAGAGAGGCTGTGAGCAGTACGGGGAGGTTTCTTAGCAGGCCTGGCCTGGTGCGTCTGGCTAGTTAGCTTTTACATGGACTTTCAAGCCTTGGTTTCGGACAAACGTTTTGATTTCCACTTTGCTTAGCAACCACCCTGCAGCCTTTCTCTGCCCTCTGAAAACCATTGTCTTTTTAAAGAGTTGCTTGGCTCCAAACTGATAACCCTGGAAGGAACAGCTGTAAGCCAGTCTGAGCTGAGCTCAGAATTAGCACATGAAGGAAAGATTTTTACTGAGATCTGGAAGGCGCTATGCTCTTGAGACCCTGAAACAAAAGAAGATGGTTTAATACAGAGTATAAGAATGTAGCTACAGTGGCACCTCCGTTTTTGCTGTTGGCATTGCTAAATTGACCTACCTGGTTTTCAGCCTGTGGGCAGGACTTGACTGGTACTTCCTTATGGCCTGTTGTTGTGGAAAATATTATTAAAGAAAGGAGTGTGTCTGGTGTGTTTGATTATTGATCTGGCCTAGCTCTTTGCTCATCAGGAACATAGTCTTTGTGGCCTGGTTTTTAAGAAGCAGAGCAAACACTGGTAACAGCCAACTGGAACTGCTGTCCCAATGGCACCGTCCCCTGCCCCAGGGTGGTGTGACCAGCAGAGCTCTGTTCTGGGAACCAGAATCCATGGGCCATATGTCTCTGCTTCAGTGCAGGCACACTGGACCTGTTGGGTGTCCTCCACGCTCCTCTTTGCTACTTCTAGGACATTCTGTGTCCCTCTTCCATAAAGGCAGTCCCTGGGTGGTATAAATGGTTAACACACTCAACTGCTGACCGAAAGGTTGGAGGTTTGAGTCCACCTAGAGGCACCGCGGAAGAAAGGCCTGGCAGTCTACTTCCACAAAATCAGCCATTGAAAACTCTTTGAAGCACAATTCTATTCTGACACACATGGGGTTGCCATGAGTCAGAATCGACTCAATGACAACTTTTTTTTTTCCTCCATAAAGCACTCAACTTTGAATTTCATGTTGCAACAGCCACCGGCAGGTCCTCTCAGGCTCATTGAAACATTCAGACTCACAAGACCCCCAGAGACCCCACTCAGGACAGGAAGCACAGCTCGCTAGCAGAGCAGCTTGTGGTGTCCTTTAGTGGGATAGTCCTCACAGGGGCTGTGCAAGTTCACACAACCGTTGGGAGAGATCCCAGACGCAGCCCAGTGCAAGGAGTAGGACTCATCTTGTGTGGATGTGAGAGGCACCTGGGCTTAGAAGTCTCACTCCCACAGGTTCAGTGTTAGATGGCTTAGCTTTCAGGGTCTCCTCCAAAGACATGCCAGCAACAAGAATCTCTGCGTGGCTCCATCAGGCATTTATAGTTCATTCGTAGTTCCTCTCAGTCCCAGTGCGTTTTACCAATCAGGATTATTTTAATCATAAGCCATGTTATCTAGCAACGTAAACCCCCAAAAAAACACTGCCGTTGGGTCCCTTCCAACTCCTAGTGACCTCCTAGGATTTCCAAGGCTGATGGTCTCTACCGAAGCCGGCTGCCACATCTTTCTCCTGCCGAGTGGTTGGTGGTTTCAAACCGCTGACCTTTCAGTTAGAAGTAGATCACTTTAGCCACTGTGCCACCAAGGCTCCTTATCTAGTAACATAGACAACTTTTATCAGGTTTCCAGGGAAACAGGACTAGAAAGTTAACCTAAGGTCAAATCCTCAGGCAGGAAGGGAACCGACTCTGTTAACCCTTTACCCACACACCTCATGAGACTGTGTCGCCTACCACCCCTCCTTGTTGGAATTGTCTGGTTCCTTGGCAATTTTACCTTCTTTCTCTCTGACAGTTTCTCAGATACTAATTCCCCTCATACTTCTTGGTAACTTTAATTGCCATGTTGGTGATTGTCAACCCTGCGTGCTGTGCCAAACTGTTGAGCCAAGGTCTGGGATCACCACTTTGCGCGCAGGCACTGGTTGGAACCACGCTTTACTCGCACAGAGAGGAGACGGAGCAAGGCCATCTTCAGTAGTGGCCACTCCCTGCAGCAGCGACACAGAGATGGTGGTTTGCATGCACCCCCTTGTGCTGCAGAAGAGGGGTCCTGTCCCCTCCCCACAAGGAACAGGTATAGAAGTGGGGTTGGCCAGGTGCCATATAACACACGCTTAGCTACGCAGATCCTGAAGGGAGGGTTGTGCTGATAGCCCACCAGCTGCTATGGGATGTGTTTTGGGTCAAGGTGCCCTCAAAACGGAGTCAGCACACACTCTCATCTCGTCCTAGAAGCCAGGCCAACACATCCAGTCCTAAGAACAAGGCCATTTGTAGGTCACAGGGAAAGGTGGAAAACTGCACTCAGACTGTCCCCTTCCACAGTGATTCTGCTGAAGACCTTCGCCTCTCAGGTCCTTGACCTCCTCTCCTCCAATAAGCATGTCCTCCACCTTGCTCAGCTACTCACTCTGCAGTCATACCCTTAACCTTGACATGACCAATGACCCAAACCTCTCCATCATCTGTTTCAAACATCTTCCACTTACATCTTTTCAACTCATCCCTCAGCACCCCAGCTCTGATAGTCTTTGACACTCCTGCAGTTCCAATCCCTTGCTCCTGTTGTCTTTTTCACAATCCCTGACCCCTCCCGCACTCCCCCTCTTCCCTCTTTGCCCATCTTGAGTTCCATGTCAGGCACTGGCCCTCCCCTGCCCTCACCCTGCCTTCCTCTGCCCCTCACCTGCTTGGTCCCACTCACCTGGTGTAACCACTGCCCTGGTTCCATCCTCCTCTTCATGTCTCTCTACCTGCCTCTGTGCAGCTCAAAGTTCCCAGAGGTGACCCACTGCTGTGCTGACCAGTCTCATTGTAAATGCATGGTCCCCATCTTCAGCTGGGCCCTTCCTATTGCATTCCTAAGGTCCGGTCACTCTCCCACCTTCCCAGACTACTCTCCCACCTTCCGTCTTCCCTGCTCTACCGCACCTCCTCCATCCTCACTCTTAGCTGGCAGCATTGAGAAGCTACCAAGAAAGTTGAAGGAACCTGGAGAGAATGTCCACGAGCACCATGCACACACTCACCCGCCCATTACTATCCTATTATTCTCTGTCTTCTCTCCTGTAGACCGTGCGCAGCCCTGACTTGTACATGGGATTCCACTGCGATGTTGCCCTGGCAGGGGGGCCCTCTCAGAAACCACCGTCTAAAATTCCAACCCACCTACACACACCCACACTTCATATCCCCTTCCCTGCTCACTTCTCCTCTTTAGCACTTCTCACTGTCAAACTGTGCATATTGATCTTGTCTGTCCACCTTGGCAGGAGACTTGAGTTGTGCCTGGCACGGAGTAGCCCCAGTGCCTCACGCCTTCCTCGGTGTGCCTTGGCAGTGCTGCTGTCCCGCCTCGCACCCAACCCTAGGATCTACCTGTGCCATCACTCACTCATTCATTCATTCATTCATTTGTGACGTGGATTCCTTCTTTCCACTGTGGAGTGCTGACTCAGCTCAGTGCTGGTGGGGATGGATTTTTATCTGTCTGGTTGACTGCTGTGTCCCTGTGCCTAGAACTGTGCCAACCCTGCAGGCACACCAGTGTGTGCTTGGTGAATGAGGGGCTGATCCCAGACCCTGAGGGGATGGAGAAGAGGGTTGGGAGAGCAAAGGAGAAGACTGATCTTTTTTTTTTTTTTTTTTCTGATAAAAGTGGCTATGTATTTATTTATTTCCAAAGAAACTGGATCTAAACAACATAAAAAATAGGATGCAATTATTCAATTGTCACCTACTTGAGTTTTAGTAACAACACATATTCAGTCATTTTCTTTGGTGCCACAGCTCATAACGGCAGATGGAGACAGAGTTTTGTTGTTGTTGCTAGAATATTCACAGCAAAACATATACCAATTCAACTGTTTCTACATGTACAGTTCAGTGACATTGAGTACATTCTTCGAGTTGTGCAACCATTCTCACCCTCCTTTTCTGAGCTGTTCCTCCCTGTTAACATAAACTCACTGCCCCCGAAGGTTCCTATCTAATCTTTTGAGTTGCTGTTCTCACTTTGATCCCATATGTTGTTGTTATTAGGTGCCATTGAGTCGGTTCTGACTCAGTGCGACCCTGTGTAAAACACAATGAAACACTGCCTGCTCTGCTGCCATCCTCACAATTGTTTCTATGTTTCAGCCTATTGTTGCAGCCACTGTGTCAATCCATCTCCTTGAGGGTCTTCCTCTCTTTCACTGACCTGCTACTTTACCAAGCATGATGTCCTTCTCCAGGGACTGGTCCCTCCTGATAACATGTCCAAAGTATGTGAGATGAAGTCTCGCCATCCTCCCTTCTAAGGATCTTTCTGACTATACTTCTTCCAAGACAGATTTGTTCATTCTTCTGGCAGTCCATTGTATAGTCAATATTCTTCGCCAACACCATAATTCAAAGGCATAAATTCCTCTTTGGTCTTCCCTATTCATTGTCCAGCTTTTGCATGAATCTGAGGTGATTGAAAATGGCTTGTGTCAGGCTCACCTTAGTCCTCATACAAACCAAAAAAACCCTAAACCATTCTGACTCAGAGCGACCCTATAGGACAGAGTAGAACTGCCCCATAGAGTTTTCAAGGAGTGCCTGGTGGATTCGAACTGCCGACCTTTTCATTAGTAGCTGTAGCTTTTAACCACTAGCCACCAGAGTTTCCAGCCCTCATATAGATAGATCTTAAAAGAGCATAATGCTCAAGGTAGACGTTTTTTACTAGTTAAGCTAAACTATTGTTTGATTTTAAGATGGCATCAGGGGATACTTTTGGTTTAAGGTTTAAAGATTATCTCAGGGCAATAGTTTCAGGGGTTCATCCAGCTTCCATGGCTCCAGAAAGTCTGGAGTGAGAGGACTGACTTTAAGAGGCCAGGGAACCATCGACAATGGGAGGGGAAGCAAAAGTGTTCTCATGTGGAAACATGCACAGGAAATGCAATAAAAAGTGTGGAAGATGGGAATATTCCATCTGTTTTGGAGACATTTAATAAGGAGGGACGGAAGTTACAGATGGGCAGGCCAAATACACTCTGCAGAGGTGTGTGTTCAGCCCACATAATGCTTAAAATAAAGTTGGGTTGGTTGCCAACGTTGAAAAATCAGGAGTGTCCTATTTCTTGTGAAAAACTGGAGACTTGCTACACGGTGCTGACAGGCTGACCTGGTGGCATGGGCTGGAACTGCCCATCTGCCCCTTTAGAAGGGAGTTTGTGTTCTCTTGTCACCCACAGCCCCTTCCAGCAGCTTCCTTCATCTCTGACCTGCCTCCTGCCTGTAGACATTCGATGGGTGCCTTCCGTTTTGGAGAGTGAAGTGGGTTTCTCCTTCCTTCGTACCTGCCTGAGGAAATAACAGTTGTCGTGGCAAGCAGGGGTAGGGCAGTGTTAGATCGGCTACCCGAAGGCCAGGCCTCTCTCTGGGTGCGCTGGGGGAGGTGGGCAGTGGGGCAACGAGAAGGACCGATGTGCCTACTTGTACATTGGAGGGGTCAGATGGAGACTTGGAGATAAAGGCATTTAGATAAGAAAGTAACTTTACTAGAAAGAAGATTTGCGGGGAGACCAGGCTTAGGAGAGCTGGCTCACCAAATAAAAAGCTTACCGGGGTTAGTTAGTCCATTTTTGGAAAAGCAGCCACCTTCTCACATTATTGTTATGTCCACAAAGGTCATGACTTGATTTGAGTTATGACATTGTCTAAGTCAGGTGCTAAGGATTGAATTGTGTTCCCTAAAATGTATGTTGAAGTCCTAACCCCCGTAGCTGTAAACATGACCTTATTTGGAAATAGGGTCTTTGAAGATATCATACTGGAGTAAGATGGGTCCTGATCCCATCTGAGTGGTGTCCTTACAAAAGAAAAAGAGAGGGAGAGAGATAGACAGAGCATCCACAAGCCAAGGAACGCCTGGGGCCACAAGAAGCTGGGAGAGGCAAGAAAGGATATTCCCTTAGAGCCTTCAGAGAGAGCATGGCCCTGCTGGCTCCCTGAATTTAGGCTTCGGGCCTCTGAAACTGCAAGAGAATCAATTCCTGTTGCTTAAAGCCACCCACTTTGAGGTACTGTGTGACAGTAGCTGTGGGGAACGAGTGATCTTGTTTCCACTGAGGACGCCGAGCCTTTTTTTATTTGTATTTGTTTATTTTTCCCCTGGTGGGACACATGACATGCAGTCCCCTCACCTGTACTGGCACAGGGCACAGGGCACAGGGCACAGGGTCAATTTTGTTGCCACAGCTTCCCTTATGGTCAAGGTCCCACCCTCGCGTGTGGATTTGACCCTGTAACCTTGTTTAACAACTTCTTGGTGTTCTATTTTATTTGGTCAGGTTTATTTGCATAGATGACTGAATACACAAAGACCTCCTTGTTTTATGGTTAATGAGAGCAGAGGATTCCAAGCCTTCAGGGTTCTGTTTGAAGGCTGCATAGAGCTCCTAGGTTGAAACATGTGTTGTTGTTGTTTTAAAATTTATTTTATTCTGTTGTTGTTGTTTTTGAGAATATACACAACAAAATATACACCAATTCAAGTTTCTACAAGGACAATTCCAGTGGCATTGATTACATTCTTGAGTTGTGCAACCATTCTCACCCTCCTTTTCTGAGGTGTTCCTCCCCCGTTAACATAAACTCACTGCCCCTAAGGTTCCTATCTCATGAAACATGCGTTTTTGTGTCAGGATTATGTTAGTGCATCGACCAGCTCATCTACTGACAGGAGGAACCACGAAGTGCCCGGTTACCTCCACCTGGTTCGGCCTGCAGTACCTGTCAGCTGCAGATCCCGAGCTGGGCAATGCACATGGCCTGCAGGAAGTGACATTCATTTCTGCCTCAAAGGCTGGGATGTTGTGCGTCCTAGAGCCTGGAGCAGGCCCAGCCATACTCCTTGTTTCTTAGTGGTGGGTTTGTCATTGCTCCCAGCAGAGGGCGCTCTTCATCTCGGGCCTTGGAGCAGATGAGGAGAGGGACGGAGAGGATGCTTCCTTCTTGTCCTTCATCCATATGGAGCCAAAGGCAGGAGACCTGTGGGCCGTGCTCAAGATGTGGGTTGGATTCCTCTGGGGCAGGCAGAATAACAGCCCCCAGTGATGCCCATGTCCTACCTTCCATGGCAAAAGAGCTTTGCAGGTGTGACTAAATTAAGGACTTTGAGATGGGAGATGACCCCGGATTATCTGGATGGGCCAGCCCATTGTCGTCAAGAGGACAGACGAAGGAGGTAGAAGAGGGAGAGAGAAGGACATGTGACCACGGAAGCAGAGGTCAGAGTAATGCAATTGCTGGCTTTGAAGATAGAGGAAGGGGCCACGAGCCATGGAATGCAGGCGGCCTCTAGAAGCTGGAAAGGGCAAGGAAACAGATTCTCCCCTAGAGCCTCCAGAAGGAACACTATCCTGCTGACACCTTGATTATAACCCAGTGAAACTTGTGCCAGACTTCTGACCTACACAACTGTAAGATAAGAAGCGTGTGTTGTTGAAGCCACTGTGACTGTGGTGACTTGTTACAGCAGCCATAGGTGACTCATACACTATCCATCACCTTTCCCAGCTGCCCTGGGTCCGCTGAGGCAGGTTGGTGGAGTGGGTATCAGTGGCCTCCCAGTCCTTTTCCAAGGGACCTCGAGGCCCTCATTTAAAAAGTGACTTGTTTGTTGAAGGTGTCTCCTACCCGCTTCTGCCAGAAAACTCTGCTTAGTCTTTAGGACTTGGCTTCTGGCTCCTTCTGGCTTCCCCAAACCTCATCAGTCTCCTCTACAACCTATAGTGTCTCATCATAAACCCATATGAGGTCTGTGATTTCACAATAGTCTTCAGGTTACTCTGTACCCCCCCCCAAAAAAAAAATCAGACAAGTTCATGTGGGCACTTGGGAAAAAAAGTAGTTCATTAGGGTAGTTCTTAACTTTTTGGGGCCACTAACCCCTTTGACTTGGAGCCCTGCAGCACAGTGGTTAAACTGCTCAGCTGCTTATGAAAGATCAGCAGTTTGAATCCACTAGCCGCTTCAAGGGAGAAAGATGTGGCAGTCTGCTCCTATAAAGATTTACAGCTTGGAAACCCCATGGGGCAGTTCTACCCATCCTACAGGGTCGCTATGAGTCGGAACCGACCTGACAGCAATGGGTTTGGCTTTTGGTTTAACCCTTTTGAGAAGGTCCCTGGGTGGCACAAACTGGTAAGTGCTCGACCAGTAACCAAATGGTTGGTGGTTCAAACCCACCCAGAAGCACCCCTGGCAATCTTCTTTTGAAAGGTCACAGCCTTGAAAACCCTACGGAGCAGATGTTCTCTGCATGCATGGGGTCAGCATAAGTTGGAATTGATTTGATGGCAACCAGCAACAACAATCCCTTTGAGATTCTGATCCAGACTCTGGATCCTAGCCTCATAAAAATACACATCCAAAAAAATTTGCATATAAGTTTAGAAATTAAACAAATTAAGCCAGGAAACTCATTCGCCATCCATCACTTTTCCCAGCCGCCCTAAGTTCTCTGAGGCAGGTCGGTGGGGTGGGTATGAGTTTCGTAGACACCACTGAAGCTCTGGTGGCTTCCTGGTCTCTCCCCTGTCCCCCCAGATGAAGAGCCCTTGGATTAGACTGACTCACGCTGAGGCTGAGTCACTGCTTCCTAGTGAATCTCCCTAACAGTATTTGCCAGGTCTCAAAACTATGTCTTTTTGAATTGTTGGGTTCTCCAGCTGTGCTAGCAATGGGCCTTTCTCTTTAAATCACATCTCACCACCAGTCCTGCCTGTCACTGTTGTTAGCTGCCATTGAGTTGGCTGTCGACTCATGCAACCCCATGCACATCAGAACAAAACGGCTCCCGGTCCTGTGCCAACCCCCTGATCGGTTATGGGTCAGACTGTTGTGATCCGTTGAGTTTTCATTGGCTGATCGTCACAAGTAGATCACCAGGCCTTTCTTCCTAGTCTGCCTTAGTCTGAAAGCCCCATTAAAACCTGTTTCTCATCATGGCAGCCTGCAAGCCTCCACTGACAGACAGGTGGTGGCTAAGCATGAGATGCATTGGCCTGAAATTGAAACTGGGTCTCCTGCATCGAAGGTGAGAATGCTGCCACTGAACTGCCACTGCCCTAGAGAAATGAGAAAGGGGGAACTCTGGCCTTCCAGTCTGTGTCCTGCTAGCTGTGTGTCTGAGCCACAGCCTGGCCAGACCTGTCCGTCTGGTGAGGGATGGCAGGTTTCCCCAGCTGGCCTGGGGTGACAGCCCTCCTGGGTCAGCCAGAGCAGAACGGGGCTGGAACGCAGGACCATGCAGCCCCCCAGCGAGGACGGCTCTGGCATGCCAGTGCCTACCCCTGGTGGCCAAGGGCTGGGAAGGGCTGCAGAGGGAGGATGACACTCTAGACTGACCCTATTCTGCAAAGCAAGTTGGGACAGACCTGTGTGGATGAGTACAAGTGCGCTTTAGGGGGTAACTGACAGAAACCTGGAAGTCACGTCGTTGTGGAGAATGTGGGAGGGTGGGCACTTCTGAGCTAGGGTGTGCCAGGAAGGGTGTCAGCTAAAACTAGGTTCATGTCCTGAAAAATGTCTGTCCATGCTTTCTACACTTGTCTTCTTACGCTCTTAGCTGGCCCACACTGCCCTTTAAGGCACACATCCATGGAGACAGCAAAAAGTGATGAAGCCATAAGGTTCCATGTGGTCTTAGGCAGGGCGCGATCACCCTATAAGCAAGGTACGCACGGGCCCAGTTGTGCCTTCCACCAATCTGCAGTGCACAATTTCACCGGTCCCCACACGTCAGCAATGTGGTGAAACCCATGTGAAATTGCTCACCACAGATTAGCAAGCAAACACAATTAAGCCCGTGCATTCCTTGCTCAGTGTAGGCAGGTACATACCGCGCTTACTGGATAATCCACCCCTGCTCTTGGGGCTTGGTGTGGGAGGCTCCCTTCCAGATTCCCCTTTCCCTGACTCCCAAGTCTGTTTTTTGTCATTTCTTTCTCTTTTTTGAAAGTCATTTATGACACATATATGTTTTGATATTACAAGTTTTTTAGGCACGTTTTCTGATCGGCTATTCAATGTGAATATCACATAGCATCTAAAATGGATAGTTACTTCCAGAGAACAAATATTCATTCCTATAGCACAATAAATTTAAGCTAGTTATAGTGGTGGCATGAATGGTTAAGCATTGGACTACTAACAGAAAGGTTGGAGGTTCGAACCTACCCTGGGCGCCTCAGAAGAAAGGCCACAGCCATGAAGCAGTTCTACTCTGCAACACATGGGGTTGCCATGAGCCAAAAACAACTCGACTTTTTTTTTTTTCAGTAGGGCTAGGGTCGCTCTGGGGGCCCTGGTGGCACAGTGGTTAAGAGCTCGGCTGCTAACCAAAAGGTCGACAGTTCGAATCCACCAGCTGCTCCTTCGAAACCTTATGGGGCAGTTCTACTCTGTCCCATAGGGTCTATATGAGTCAGAATTGACTCAATGGCAATGGGTTTAAGGTTCCTGTGGGCTGAAATTGACTCGACATTAATGGGTTTGGGTTTTTTTTTGTTTTTTGTTTTTTTTTGGTTTTATTAGACCTCATTAGATTATGTTGTGTTGCATTGGGCAAATCTGCTGTAAAAGGCCTCTTTAAAGTGCTAAAAAGCAAAGATGTCACCTTGAGGACTGAGGTGTGCCTGACCCAAGCCATGATATTTTTAATTGCCTCACATGCATGCAAAAGCTGGATAATGAATAAGGAAGACCAAAGAAAAATCGATACCTTTAAATTATGGTGTTGGCAAAGAATATTGAATATACCATGGACTGTCAGAAGAACCAACAAATACGTCTTGGAAGTACGGCCAGAATGCTCCTTAGAAGCAAGAATGGGGAGACTTCGTCTCATGTACTTTGGACAGTTATCAGGAGGGCCCAGTCCCTGGGGAAGGACATCATGCTTGGTAAAGTGGAGGCTCATCGAAAAAGAAAGAAGACCCTCAAGGAGATGGATTGACACAGTGGCTGCAGCAATGACTCGAGCATAACAATGACTGTGAGGATGGCGCAGGACTGGGCCGTGTTTGGTTCTGTTGTACACAGGGTCGTTACGAGTCGGAACCGACTCTACAGCCCCTAACAAAAACTAACAGATTATATTATTTTTAAGGTGTTAATAATAAAGCACATATATTGCTATACAAAATGTTTTTAGTATTTTGATAAGTTTGTTGTTGTTGTTACGTGCCTATTTTGATAACTAGATTTCAGTAAAGTTGAATCTTACTTATTTTGTTTTCATTGTTTTTTATAACAGCTTTATTTATTTTTTACTGTACTTTAGATGAAAGTTTACAGAGCAAATTAGTTTCTCATTAAACAATTAATACACATATTGTTTTGTGACATTGGTTGCCAACCCCATGACATGTCAACACTCTCCCCTTCTTAACCTTGGATTCCCTAGTACCAGTTTTCCTGTCCCCTCCTGCCTTCATGTCCGTGCCCCAGAGCTGGTGTACCCATTTAGTCTCATTTTGTTTAATGGGTCTGTCTAATCTTTGAATGAAGTGTGAACCTCAGGAGTGGCTTCAGTACTGAGTTAAAAGGGTGTCTGGAGGCCATACTTTCGGGGTATAACAGCTTTACTGAGATATGATTCACATACCATACAATTTACCAATTTAAAATGTACAATTCAATGTTTTTTAGTATATTCATAGGTTATGCTACCATCACCACAATCTAATTTTAGAAGATTTTTGTCCTGCCTAAAATAAACCTCATACCCATTAGAAGTTGCTCTTCATCCCCTTCTCCGCCCGCCCCCACCATTAACCAAATCAATCACTAACCTTTCTGTCTCTATACATTTACCTACTGTGGGCGTTTATGTAAATGGAACCATACAGCAGGTGGTCTTCTGTGACTGGCTTCTTTCACTTATCGTAATGTTGTCAAGGTTCATCCAATGTTTTCTTCTATGCATTTAAAAACATTTTTAAAAAGCTGCTGTTGAATCCACCCTTACCCCTGGTGACCCCATGTGGGTCAGAATAGAACTGTGCTCCGTAGAGTTTTCAGTGGCTGGTTTTCTTGGAGGTGCCTCTGGGTGGACTTGAACCTCCAACCTTTTGGTCAGCAGCCAAACACATCGTTATAAAGGTTAAGGACCTCCCTCCTTCCAGTGGTTCTTCCCTCTGTCACTTTTGCCTTCTTCTTCGTGCTTGAACTAGACTGTGTCTTTGCTTGGGCATGGACTGGCTCTGCTGATGCAGCCTGCTTTGGGATTAATTGGACTGGTCTTGGACGCGGGTGGTGGAGGGCGGGGGTCCGCACCTGGCCTCAACCCTGGTCAGCCGGTGGCAAGTACAGCCTCCGTTCAGAGCCTGGTTTCCCATGGGTTAGCAGGTCCCGTGGGGGCGGTGGCACCAGAAGGTGTAGTCTCCTGTGGATAATGTTTATAAAACGATGCCCTCCAAACAGTTAACGATGACTCACTGCTGTCTGTGAACATATGGAGCAACACTGCTTCGCAGAAAGCCAGGCCCAGGGAGTCAGCTCCCAGCTTGCAGCCAGAACCCCAGCGCCTCCCGCCACCCTGGGGCTTAGCCCTCTCGAGCCCCAGGAAGCTGTCGGTGCCCCCAGAGAGAGAGCAAACTTTTCTACATCATTGCCGCCCTGTGATTTGCTGATCACAAAGCCTCCACTCATTTTAGCTGTGGGCCGAGCTATTGTCTTCTGCTTTTCTTTCCTGAGTGGGTGGGAACCAGATTGGAGAGCTGCTGTGTAAACGAACCTCGAACTGGGGCCGCACTCTGACGGGCTTCGTGATGTGCTTCTTTTCCAGCCCCGGAAGAAAAGGAGGTGATTAGAGCGCAGTATGGGAAACTCACAGACGCCTACGGATGCTTGGGCCAGCTCAGGCTGAAGTCCGGTAAGTAAGTCCCCTTCCCATGGAAAGGTCGGTCGTCCGCACCCGGACTGCCAGACTTGTAAACGGGTGGGCAGCAGCCTCTCATGTTAGTTTGCAAGATGGCCGGGTTCAGGCATTTTATTTTAAGCTTTATCATCTTTTCAAGCATTTCTTTATATCGCTGCGCCTGCGTATCAGTGCCGGGGAGTCAGCTCAGCCTGACTCACCTGTCCGTGCAGGTGGAGGTGGGAGCTCCCCTCGTGTCTGCCCACCAGGGCTGAAGTTCTTCCCACGTCCGGTCTGGGGGTCGCCCTGGGGGTGGTTTGTAGTGTACAAGAGACCTGTGCTCGAGAAGGTGTGCCAACGTAGGGAAGGATGACGAGGACTAGAATGTATGGCCGAGGCTCGGGAGCTCTGGACTGCCTGGGTGCATCTTGGTTTTCTTCGTTGCTTTGCTTGCATGATTTTATTTTTGTTACCCACAATCTCACTTTTATTGCTTGTTTCACCTCATTTTCTCATTTTTCTACTTGCTTTTTTTAAAATCGTGGTTTTATATATATATATATAACAAAACATTTGCCAAGTCACCATTTTTTACATGCACACGTCGGTGACATTGATTACACTCATCATGCTGTGCAGCCATCACCACTGTCCGTTACCACATCATTCCACCACCCTTAACAGGAGCTCGGTGCCTGCTAAGCACTGACCCTTCTGGGTGCATCTTGAGGGAAGAGCAGGTGGGACCGGCAGTTGTTTGCAAGGAGAGCAGAGCCCACCCAGCGGATCTGAGTGAAGCACAGACTCTGGGCATGAGGGAAAGAATGGAAATTGCATTCAAAGAATGGGAAATTGAGTGTGACTTGGAAGGGAGAGAAGGTAATCTGAAGAAGAAGTGGGCATACCTGCTCATTGTGAGAGCTGAGGGTTGACCTGGTCGCTGACTGTGTTGGAGGGCTGGTGCTTCTGGCTCTCCTGGACCTCACGGGCACCCTGAGTGCCCTTCTGATTCTGCAGCCACCCTTCCTTCTTCCTCCCTCAGGCCAGGACACGAGGGACCCACCTGATTTATTCTGCCTTCTCCCCATCCCCCATGTCATCAGTGATCGCTGGCTGTGGAGAGCGTCAGTGATTTATGTGGCCAAGACCAGGGCGTAGGGGACATTCCTTGTTCTTGGTCCCGTTTGGTGGAAATGGAAATGGCTGTAAATTACCCAGATTCAGCCATGAGTGGCTCCGCTTGAGCTCAGCGTGGACCACTCTACGTTTCAACAGCAGCTGTTGTCACAAGCTGAGGGTTTTTAAAGCTGAGAGAATAGTCGGGATGTTTTGCTACTACTTTTCTAGGTCTTCCTTTCAAAGGATGAGTTTTCCTGAACTATGATTATTAAAGTGACCATTTCCTAATGGTGTTCAGAAAAAACCACGGTGCCCGTGCAGCAAAATGCATTCATTAAACGGCTGTTTCTTGCCAAGGGCTAGACATATACATTCACTGATTGAATCCTAAAAATAAGCCGATAGGATAATGTATCTTTATCCCCATTTTCCAGTAAAGAAAACAGGCTCGGAGAGCTATAGTAATTTTCTAAAGGAGTAAGTTACAAGTAAGAAGCTTAGCAAGGAGCCCTGGTGGTGCAGTGGTTAAGTGCTCGGATGCTAACTCAAAGTTTGGCGGTTCAAACTCACCAGACCTGCTCCTGTAAAGATTACAGCCTAGAAAACCCTATAAGGCAGTTCTACTCTGTCACATGGGGTCACTGTAAGTTGGAATCGACTCCACCGCACCTAGCAACAGCAAGAAACTTAGCTGGATTCGAACCGAGATCTATCTGCCTCCACACACTCGCTTTTTCCACGAAAATGTGCTGCCCCAAGGCCAGCGTCCACCTACCAGCCCCCAGAAACCTGTCCCCGCCCAGGAGTAAGAGCCCACAGCCCCTGGCGGTGGGACGGGGCATGGCTTGGCTAGTGGCGTGGGTCCCAGCCAGTCCTCAGCCCATTTCCATGCCCCTCAGGACACTGGTTCCCGCCTGCCAGAGTCAGCCTCCTGTGGGGCGCGGATGAATTTGACTCTTGGAATGCCGGGACTACTTGGCCTGTTTTCCACACACTTTTTTTTTATTTTTTTTATTTTTTATTGTACTTCAGGTGAAGGCTTACAGAACAAATAGTTTCTCATGAAACAGTAGTACACATGTTGTTTTATGACATTGGTTAACAACCCCACAACATATTAACCCTCTAACTTCTCAACGCTTTTTTTTTTTTTGGTGAAAATACACATAGCCAAAGATACACCATTTCAAAAATTTCTACATACACAGTTCAGTGACATTGACTACGCTCTTCCAATTGTGCTGTTATTCTCACTTAAGATGAAGGCTTACAGAACAAAAGAGTTTCTCATTTAACAGTTACTACAAATGTTGCCCTATGACAATGGTTAACAATCTCGCAACACATCAACAATATCCTTACTCAACCTTGGGTTCCCTATCACCAGCTTCCTTGTCCCCTTCTGCCTTCTGGCCCTTGTCACTGGACTCCTGTACCTCGTTAGTCTCATTTGGTTTTACGGGGCTGTCCACTCCCAGGCTGAACAGTGAACCTCGGAGGTAACTTCACCACTGAGCTAAAAGGGTGTTCCACACACTTTTGAAAGTGCCCCAGGGCACCTGAAGGGTGGGAGACAGGGCCTCTGAATTGAGTTCTCAAATCCCCTTTGGTGCCATCGAGGCGTGTTTGGCTGTAACTGAGTTTTCTTCCTTCTGTAAGTCCCCGCCCCAGAAAGCCGATCTGTTTTTCTTTTGCTTTTTCCTAACTTGTTGAGGGTGTCGCGGTCAGGGCAGCCCAGAGTGTAATCCAGCTTTTGGTTGCCACCAAGGTGACCAGCCGGAGTAGAGGGTCGGCCCCCCTTTTGTCTTCTTTAGGCTGAGGGTCTCTGTTCAAAGAAAGAGGCTTCCCTCAGGCTCTTAACTTGGAACACGCCGTTAAATTGCTGTCCACCTAAGGGAAAATAGCCTTTTGTGTTAGAAATTAAGAAACGTGCACAAACATTGAATAGCAGCTTTATCCCAGGACAGCTGAAGTCCCTCCTTCCGCCCTGAAACGCCAGCAGGCGTTTCCTGATGCACGCAGAAGACAAAGCACAGATGGCAAGAGAGGAGCAGGAAGAAGAACCTGTCCCAATGATTACAGGGACTTAAAACCAAAACACCTGTTGTCATCAAGTCAGTTCCAACTCATAATGGCCCTATGGGACACCTTTTGGTTAGCAGCCTGAGCACTTAACTACTGCACTACCAGAGCTCCATAGGGATTTAACTCTTCTTTAACCTGAGCTTCCAAGGCCTCCCATTTCATAGCCTCAAGAAACTCTACTCAAACCTCAGCCTCCAATGAATTGTGCTTCTGCAGTTGTGCAGTCTGCAGCCTGTGAAGCTGTGCACGACAGCCTATAAACACTCCACTGGACAGCCCTCCTGGATTCAGGTGCCAGCTTCACCACTGACTGACCTGCGTTCATTTAATCTCTCTAGGTCTGTTTCCCCATCCGTAAAACCAGGAAAACTGCCTCATGGCCATCTTAAAGAGTTCTTAAGAGATTTGCGGGGAGGTGGTGAGTATGGTAGCCTAGAAGAAGCACATGGAGTGCTCCCCCTACACCACCAGGCAGGAGTGTGATGGCAGCTTGGTGGAGGGTGGCCTGGTGACAGTGGCAGTCCTGGGCCAATGGGGAGGGCCCTGTGGGATACTCAGTCCCACTCCCCACCCCTTACCCTCCAGGATCTCTGCCATCCCCATTCCCTGTCACAGGGAGGAGGTAAAGGGTACTGAGTGGGGGTGGGAGGCTGCCCTGTGGGGAGGTCCCTTTGGGGAGTGAGGTGTGGGGTGAAGGGCCAGGCTGAATGGCTTTGGTTTGTTGACTCCTGGTGGGTGGCTCATGGACACAGGCTAACTGAGGGCTGCTTTCCATGGGCAGTTGCTTCAGAGAGAAAACTCCCTGGAGAGGGAATTTTGACATCTTTAGTCTTTGAAGATTCAGGGAATGCAGTGTTGTCTAGCAAGTCTTGAAATGGGATATTCTTCGCCAGTCTTAGAATAGTTTATTTAATATCTATACCCATAAAGTATTACAATGAAATGTGCAAAGACCTGGAGATAGAAAACCAAAAACATGCTCGGCATTTCTCAAGCTGAAAGAACTGAAGAAAAAATTGAAGCCTCGAGTTGCAATATTGAAGGATTCTACGGGGAAAATACTAAACGATGCAAGAAGCATCAAAAGAAGATGAAAGGAATACACAGAGTCACTGTACCAAAAAGAATTAGTCGATGATCAACCATTTCAAGAGGCAGCATATGATCAGGAACTGATGGTACTGAAGAAAGAAGTCCAAGCTGCAGTGAAGGCATTGACAAAAAACAAGACTTCAGAATGGATGGAATACCAACTGAGATGTTTGAACAAATTGGTGCAGTGCTGGAAGGGCTCCCTCGTCTATGCCAAGAAATGTGGAAGACAGCTACCTGGCCAACCGACTGGAAGGGATGCATATTTGTACCCATTCCAAAGAAAGGTGATCCAACCGAATGTGGAAATTATTGTAAATATCATTAATATCACACACAAGTAAAAATTTTGCTGAAGATCATTCAAAAGCGGCTACAGCAAGGAACTGCCAGAAATTCAAGCCAGATTCAGAAGAGGACGTGGAATGAGAGATATCACTGCTGCTATCAGATGGATCATGGCTGAAAGCAGAGAATGCCAGAAAGATGTTTACATGTGTTTTATTAACTATGCAAAGGCATTCGACTGTGTAGAGCATAACAAATTATGGATAACATTGTGAAGAATAGGAATTCCAGAATACTTAATTGTGCTCATACAGAACCTGTACTTAGACCAAGAGGCAGTCATTTGAACAGAACAAGGGGATACTTCGGAGTGGCTTAAAGTCAGGAAAGGTGTGTGTCAGGGTTGTATTCTTTCACCATACTTATTCAATCTCTATGCTGAGCAAATAATCCAAGAAGCTGTATTATATAAAAAAGAACAAGGCATAGGATTGGAGGAAGACTCGTTAACAACCTGAGTTACGCAGATGACACAGCCTTGCTTGCTGAAAGTGAAGAGGACTTGAAGCACTTACTGATGAAGATCAAAGACCACAACCTCCAGTATGGATTACACCTCAACATAAAGAAAACAAAAATCCTCACAACTTAACCAATAAGCAACACCATGATAAAAGGAGAAAAGACTGAGGTTGTCAAGGATTTCGTTTTGCTTTGATCCACAATAAATACCCATGGAAGCAGCAGTCAAGAAATCAAATGACACACTGCATTGGGCAAACGTGCTGCAAAAGACTTCTTTAAAGTGTTAAGAAACAGAAATGTCACTTTAGGGACTAAGGTATGCCTGACCCAAGCCACCGTGTTTTCAATTGCCTCAGATGCATGTGAAAACTGGGCAATAAATAAGGAAGACCAAAGAAGAATTGATGCCTTTGAATTATGGTATTGGTGAAGAACACTGAATATATCATGGACTGCCAGAAGAATGAACAAGTCTGTTTTGGAAGAAGGACAGCCAGAATGCTCATTAGAAGCAAGGATGGCGAGACTTCGTTTCACATACTTTGGACTTGTTATCAGGAGGGACTAGTTCCTGAAGAAGGACGTCATACTTAGTAGAGTAGAGGGTCAGAGAAAAAGAAGAAGACCCTCAACGAGATGGATGGACACAGTGGCTGCAATAGTGGGCTCAAGTGTAACAACAGTTGTGAGGATGGTGCAGGACTGGCAGAGTTTTGTTCTGTTGTACATAGGGTCACTATGAGTTGGAACTGACTCGACAGCAGTGTGCTGGTGAATAGTTAACATCTAGCTCTCCGGAGGGGCGGGGGGAGCCCTAATATGTGATGTTTGCCAATTTCCATGGTGTAAATACACCTACCATGGTGATTTCAAGCTGCCAATGAGGAGCTGGGAAAGAAGACACCCAATCGGCTCCCATGAGCTGGTGTAAGCTGGCTCCAGCACACCACTGCTTATCCCACGTTCGTGTTCTAAAAGAGAAGGTGAAGGACGTGCTTGAGACCATGCCATGTGGGTACCAGTATCTAGAATTCTGAGACGGTCAGTGTGAGGAAGGCTTGGGGTCATCTGGTCTAAACTCCTCACTTCATGGGTGAGAAGCCTACAGTTCATGATTAGTTTGCTGATTTAAGGAAGAGTGTCCCGCGTGCCCCAGGGTTGAGATTGGGATGGACCTGGCTGGGGAGGTGAACTCAGAGGCTGAGCAAATACAGAGGGGTGCTAGCGTGGAGCAGAAGCAAGAGGCTAGCACTGTCCCTGCATAGATGGGGCATTGTGCCCATGTGACCGATTGTGATCCCAGCAGCCAGCCCTTACAGCCAATTGACAAATGGCCACAGCGAGATAAGACATAGACCTCATTCCTGTAGAGTCAGGGGACGTTGGGCGGCTTTGACTCGGAGCTGGGTTTTGAAAGCGGCCCTGTTGGGGTTAGAATTCCCAAGGTGACACGGAGGTCGTTGCATTTCCTTACTCCATCCTGCTTGTTCAGGCTGAAGGTGGGGGTTGTCTGGAGGGTATGTGTGTGTGCCCGTCCTTCTGGTTCTAGGGTGTTTTTTGGCCTTCTGACCCGTGGCTTGCCTTCCCCTTCCCCCCATCTGACCCTGGCCAGCTCCCTCTGACCCATGCCTGGTCTTGCTTTGGCCTGAGCCCAAGAAGCAGAGTGTTAGAGCTGGAAGGACATGGGGGCTATCTGGTGCACCCTTTTCTGAGGCCCAGGGAAAGTAGGAGATGTCCCTGAGGTTCCTGAGGTCATCAGGGCAGAAACCAGAGCCCTGGTCTTCTAAGGCCAAGGAGAATTGACCTCCTGGGGCCTCTGTAACAAAGCACCACACACTGGCTGGCTTATAAGAACAGAAGTGTATTCTCTCACAGTTCTGGAGGCTAGAAGTCCCAATTCAGGATGCCAGCAGGGCCGTGCTCTCTCTGAACGCTCTAGAGGAAGATCCTTCCTTGCCTCTTCCAGCTTCTGGTGGCTCCTGGTGATCTTTGGCGTTCCTTGGCTCATAGATACATCATTCCAGTCTCAGTCTCTGTCTTCCTTGTGTCTGTCTCTCGTCTCCTCTTTTATAAAACCAAAAAAACCCCAAACCTGTTGCCGGTGAGTCGGACTTGACCCTATAGGACAGAGTAGATCTGCCGCATAGAGTTTCCAAGGAGTGCCTGGTGGATTCGAACTGCTTACTTTTTTGGTTAGTAGCCGTAGCACTTAACCACTACACCACCAGGGTTTCTTCTTTTATAAGGACACTGCTTATATTGGATTAGTCCTTGGGTGATGCAAACGGTTAAGCACATGGCTACTAACCAAAAGGCTGGTGGTTCAAACCCACTCAGAGCCACCTCGGAAGAAAAGGCCTGGTGATCTACTTCTGAAAAATCATCCACTGAAAACCCTATGGAGCCTAGCTCCACGCTGACACTCGCGGGGTCTCTGTGAGTTGGAACTGACTTGATGGCAACTGTTGGTTAATATTGGATTAGGACCCACCCTACCCCGTATGACCTCATGTTAACTGATAACATCTTCAAAGACCTTATTTCCAGACAGGGTCTGGAAATACCCACATTTACAGATCTAGGGGTTAGAACTTCAACATATCTTTTGGGAGGGCACAATTCAATCCATAACACAAGGTGAGGTTGAGTTGTACTCCTCTTCTGAAGACCCCTGGGACCCTCCCCAGGTCTAGCTTGCTTCGTGGCTATCAGAAAATTGATCCTGCCTTGATAAAAACAAAGCCCAGGTCCTGCACTCAAGGTGACCACAGGAAGGAAGGGGACTTTTCACCCACCTGGGGCAGCTGAACCTCACAGACCTCACTTTGTCACCCAAAAGACTGTGGGGTGTCACTGGCCCACATCACAGTGACTGCCCTCCCACCTCAACAGACGGGCTGGGCTTGAACCAAGACTCTTTTCTTAAAACCTGTGGTACCACTGAGAGGTCACTGAGGCTGTTACACAAGATCTAGTAGGACACACCACACACACACACACACACCGCCATTGATTCTGACTCATGGTGACCCCATATGTTACAGAGTAGAATTGCCCCGTAGGGTTTTCTTGGCTGTAATCTTTATGGAAGCAGATCACCAGGTGTCATGGATTGAATTGTGTCCCCCAAAAATATCTGTCAACTTGGCTGAGTCATGATTCCCAGTATTGTATGATTGTGTACCATTTTGTAAATCTGATGTGATTTCCTTATGTGTTGTAAACTCTGTCACTATGATGAGGTTATACTGATGAGGCTTACAAGATTAGATAGTGTCTTTATTCAATCTCTTTTGAGATATAAAAGAGAGAAGTGAGCAGAGACACAGGGGAACCTCATACCATCAAGAGCGCATCCAGGAGCAGAACACCTCCTTTGGACCTGAGGTTCCTGCGCAGAGAAGCTCCCAGACCAAGGGAAGATTGATGACACGGACCTTCCTCCAGAGCCAACAAAGAAAGTATTCCCCTGGAGCTGACATCCTGCATTTGGACTTGTAGCCTACTGGACTGTGAGAGAATAACCTCTTTGTTAAAGCCATCCACTTGTGGTATTTCTGTTACAGCAGCACTAGATGACTAAGACACCAGGTCTTTCTTCCGTGGCGCTGTTGGATAGGTTTGAACTACCAACCTTTCAATTAGTAGTTGAGTGCAAACACAGTAACCCCGGTATTGAAGTAAGAGATGTCATGTACCGAGTAGAGAGTAGGGTGGGACAGGCTCCAGTGGTAAATGACCCTCAGGGTTCACATAGACTGTCCAAGGGACACAGTCATGGTAGTTTTTAAAACTCAGTGCCATCCAGTTGATTCCAACTCATAGTGACCCTATAAGACAAAATAGAACCGTCCCACGAGTTTTCCAAGGCTGTAATCTTTACGGAAACAGATGGCCACATCTTTCTCCCATAGAGCAGCTGGTGGGTTTGAACTGCTGAACTTTCAGTTAGCCGAGCACTTATCCACTGTGCCAGCCACCAGCCTCCTTTATGGAAAACAATTTCCAGCTCCTCAGCTCTTTCCTGTAATTGATTTGTCTAAGAATGTGCCTGTGAGGGAAGGGCACATTTTCCATTCTCACTCTTTCATCCACAATCTTTCTTCCATGTTACAAAAGAAAGGCACACCTTCTCCCATCCGCAATCTGCCCATGGTGCATGGCTCCAGGAAGTGAATACCTCGAGGATGCCAAACAATGTTGAGGAAGTAAGTGATGTCAGTGACCAGGTGACACATTTATTTGCAAGTCAGGTGAAATCCAATTATTTGCATTCCATAAAATTGGAGGCAAACTTAGTTGGGGCACCAGCTGACAGCATTAACAGTAATTTTGTTGGTAGATAATTGAGGTTTTTTTTTATCTTTTTTAGCATGTAACTGAGAAGGAGTTTGGAGAACTGAGTGACTTTCTTTAACAGTTCTTTCTACTTCCATCTATTTATTAATGTGTGTCTTAGTCACCTAGTGCTGCTATAACAGAAATACCACAAGTAGGTGGCTTTAACGAACAGAACTTTATTTTCTCCCAGTGTAGGAGACTAAGAGTCCAAGCTAAGAGACAGGTGCTAGGGGAAGTCGCTCTCCGTCCACTCCGGGGGAAGGGGAAGGCGCTCTCTCCGTCCACTCCTGGGGAAGGGGAAGGTGCTCTCTCCGTCCACTCTGGGGGGGAGGTCCTTGTCTCTTCTCACCTTCTATTCCTTGGTTCCTTGGTGATCTTCATGTGGGATGACATCTTTCTTCTCCCATCTCTGCTTGCTGCCTTACTTGTTTAATCTCTTTTGTATCTCAAAAGAGGTTGATTTAAGACATACCCTACACTAATATTGTGTAATTAACATAACAAAGGAAACCCATTCCAAAATGGGATTATAACCATGGGTATAAAACCAAAAATCCATTGCCGTTGAGTCAGTTCCCACTCATAGTGATCCTATAAGACAGAGTAGAACTGCCCCACAGGGTTTCCAAGGAGCAGCTGGTGGATTCAAACTGCCAACCTTTTGGTTAGCTCCTGAAAGCTTAACCACTGCACTACCAGGGCTTCTAACACAAGGTTAGGATTTACAACACATTTTGGGGGACAGGATTCAATCCATAATAACGTGAAAAATGTTTCTTAGTGTTTACACCGAGGAGCCCTGGGGGCACAGTGGCTAAGCTCTCAGCTGCTATCTGAAAAAAAGGTCGACAGTTCGAACCCCCCAGCTGCTCAGCTGGAGAAAGATGTGGCAATCTGCTCCTGTAAAGATTACAGTCTTGGAAACTCTATGAGGTAGTTCTACTCTGTCCTATAGAGTCGCTATGAGTTGGAATCAACTCTTTGGCAATGGATTTGGTATCCATGGATACTTGAACCAGAAGTCCCACCCATCTCATTAAGAGACATCTTTCCAACAGCTCTTCACTTTTTCTGTTAAGTGATTATTTATTGAAATGTTTTGTTTATATCGTATTGTTTACATTGTTTGACCAATTGTGTACTAACACTAATTGTAATGATAATTAAAAACAGGTAACTCAAACCAGAAGAGACTCTTACTAAATAGACAATAGCTAAATGGTAACTTTGGTGAAGGGTAAGACAGTCCACAGTCTGGGGAAGCCAGCACAACTTGTCCAAGGCAAGGTCATGGAAGCTCCACAGACACATCCAAACTCCCTGAGGGACGGAATTACTAGTCTGAGGGCTGTGGGGACCATGGTCTCGGGGAACATCTAGCTCAGTTGGCATAAAATAGTTTATAAAGAAAATGTTCTACATTCTACTTTGGTGAGTAACGTCTCAGGTCTTAAAAGCTTGTGAGCGGCCGTCTGAGATACTCCACTGGTCTCACCCCATCTGGAGTAAGGGAGAGTGAAGAAAATCAAAGACATAAGGGAAAAATGAGTCCAAAGGACTAATGGACCACAACTACCACAGCCTCTCACCAGACTGAGTCCAGTACAACTTGATGATGCCTGGCTACCACCACCAACTGCTCTGACAGGGATCAAAATAGAGGGTCCTGGACAGAGCTGGAGAAAAATATGGAACCAAATTCTAACTCACAAAAAAAGACCAGACTCACTGGCCTGACAGAGACTGGAGAAACCCTGAGAGAATGGCCCCACGACACCCTTTTAGCTCAGTAATGAAGTCACTCCTGAGGTTCACCCTTCAGCCAAAGATTAGATAGGCCCATAAAACAAAACGAGACTAAAGGGGCACACCAGCCCAGGCGCAAGGTCTAGAAGGCAGGAGGGGACAGGAAAGCTGATAATGGGGAACCCAAAGTCGAGAAGGGGAGCGTGTTTACGTGTCATGGGGTTGATAACCAATGTCACAAAACAATATGTGGACTAATTGTTTAATGAGAAGCTAGTCTGATCTGTAAACCTTCATCTAAAGTACAATAAAAAAAGAAAGAAAAAAAAGGTAACTATTAAAAAAAAAAACCAGAATATAACTCTTTTTAAACACTGAGCTTTCAGATGACATTGCTGTGCCATGTGATAGGGTGACCAGTAAAAGGTATTGAAGCACAAAATGTGTCCCATTTGGATGGATTCCGTGTGGGAGGTGGAATGGCAACGCAAGGAAAAATTCCATCTGTTCAAGGAGAATTTGTTTGTGAATTCCTTTAAATAATCGATGGGAGTGAGTATCAAATCACTGTTTAGATTCCACTGGATCCTTGTAAAGAGGACTTCCTACCACACTTTTATGCTGACATGCAGTAGTTAGAATATGCTGAAAAAATATTTACAACTGTTTAAACTAATCATGGTATTATTAGCAAGGGCTCCACTGACTGAACACTTTCTCTGGAGTCCGGCAAGCAGAGCGGTTGAGTACTAGACAGAGCCTGGGCTTGTTTGCATTTCGTTCCAGCACAGTGCACCTGTGTCCCTTGGGCAGTGATCAGCTCCCCTGGGTGACAGTTGCTCTGTGTAAAAGGGTGATAATCGCCCTACAAGAGCAGTGTTGTTAGGCAGGTTGGTGATTCCGTCTGCAAGGATACAGGTGAGAGCGCCAGCTCTGGAGCCAGACTCGGCTGGAGTCACCTGCCCAGGTGGTGTAACCGGGAAGTGGGTTTGAACCAGCTTCTCCATTGTCACCCTGGCAGGCTGCTTCACCTCTCTGTGCCTCTGTTTCCTGCCCTGTGAAAGGGGCTGGCGATGGTCCCTCCCTGGTGGGGTTACTAAGAGGATTGAAGGATTTCCCAAGTACCTGGCAGCCGATGAACACTGCCAGATGTGTTAGCTGTCGTTCAAGTGCAGGCTGCGACATGCTCCTCTCACCCGCCGGTAACCTCTCCCTTGTCCCTGCACCCTTGTCCCAGGACTAAACCAGTTGCTGTCGAGTCGACCCTGACTCATGGCGCCCCATGTGAGTCAGAGTAGAGCTGTGCTCCACAGGGTTTTCAATGGCTGGTTTTTCAGAAGTAGATTGCCAGGTGTCTTAGTATCTCGCGCTGCTATAACAGAAACACGTCGAGTGGATGGCTTTAACGAAGAGAAATTTTCTCACCGTCTAGTAGGCTAGAAGTCCAAATTTAGGGCGTCAGCTACAGGGAAAAGCTTTCCGTCTCTGTAGGCTCTGGAGGAAGGTCCTTTTCGATCTTCCCCTGGAATAGGAGCTTCTCCACACAGGAACCCTGGCTCCAAAGGACGCGTTCTTGGTGGTATGAGGTCCCCACTCTGCTCGCTTCCCTTCCCTTTTATCTCTTGTAAGATAAAGGGTGGTACAGGCCATACCCAGAGAAACTACCTTTACATTGGATGAGGGATGACCTTAATAAGGGTGTTACAATCCCACCCTAATCCTCTTTAACATAATCTAATCTTGCCTCATTAACCACAGGCAGAGATTAGGATTTACAACACATAGGAAAATCATATCAGATGACAAAATGGTGGACAATCATACGGTACTGGGAATCATGGCCTAACCAAGTTGACACATATTTTTGGGAGACACAATTCAATCCATGATACCAGGCCTTTTCTCCGAGGCACCTCAGGGTTGACTCGAACCACCAACCTTTCAGTTGGTAGCTGAGCGCATTAACGTCTCAAGACTGGGAGCCGGAATTCACCGTGGTGGCACCTTCCTTTTCTCTCATTTAAAGAGCCTTTAATACCTGCTGCAGCACGCCTGTCCCAAGCTGCCCCCAGGCACCGCTGTCCTGAACAGGAAATGCTGGCTGTCTTCAAAGGAGTGTGGACCCTTGCCAGGGACTCGGTCCCCCCACGCAGAGGCTGTTGAGGGAGTGGTTCCAGAAATCAGCTTCACAACTTGGATGGAGGGATTGAAAGTAAAATTTCCCACGGCTCTCCTGGAGCCCGCTGCCCGCAGACTCTGTCTTAGCCTCACCAGCCTGGGCACAGGGACTGTCCTCTTGCCACACTGAGGGACGGTGGGCTGGACTCTGCCTTTCCCTGTGCTGAGCCCAGCAGAAGAGGCAGGTGGATGCCTGGGAGTTTGGTTCCAGCAAAGGCTGTGGGAATATTGCACCCTCAAGGCTGTAATTTGAGAGTGCCAACCCCACACCAACTCCACTGCCTTCCAGAAAGGATCCCTGCCTTGCTGAAGAAACTCCACCCCCAGACACCTGTCACTGTGCAATGTTACAGGGGAGAGGGGTCATGACTTCATAATTTCTCTAAATCACCAAGGGACTTTCCATTTCCTCTCCCCGCCCAGCCCGGGCTGGTGCCACACCTCTGAGTGGGGATTACTAAGCTATTTCGATTTCTTTGCAAAGGGCAACATGAAGAGGCAGGTGGGCAGAGCCCAGGGACCCGGGGCAGATTTCAGGTGCCTCCTCATTGCGCCTTTTTGCTGTTATCTTCAGGGTCTGCCTGCTGTCTGGTCACGCTGGATGTAACTCTTCCCCTGACTCATAAGGCAGTTCTAAGGGATTCATGTGCTTCGTCTCAAGGGAGGAAGAGGCCTGGAGTTATCTTGGAGAGGACAGTTAGGGGGTCAATGGTGGTTCAGTGGTAGAATTCTCGTCTTCTGTGCAGGAGACCCAAGTTCAATTCCTGGCCAGTGTACCTCATGCACATTTACCACCTGTCTGTCAGTGGAGGCTTACGTGTTGCTGTGATGCTGAGCGGATTTCATCAGCACTTCCAGACTAAGACCAGGAAGAAAGGCCTGGCGATCTACTTCTGAAAACCCTAAGGAGCACAATGGTCTGATCCCACTGTGCATGGGGTTGCCATAAGTCAGGGGATGACGGCAGCCAACAACAGAGGGTAGTTACCTAAGCTGCAGGTGAGGGAAGTCCCTACGCTCGGGGTCCAGATGGTTCCTTTTTGAGAGTGATGCACAATTCTTCTCGAAGTGGTCCCTGCGCTGTCTTCTCTGGAAAGATGCTGACAGTGCAGCTCATTTCCCTCCTGGCACAAGTGTGACAGTGCTCTCTCCCCTGTCCTCTGCCACTCCCCAGCGTGGAGTCGCTCTCTCAGACAGCTCAGCTCCCCTTGATCCCGCGTGCCACCTCCCCGCCACTGCTGTGCGCCCAGCCTCTCAAGCCTGGTTCCCTCATCACACGCGAGAACTCCTTCCTCACCATCCACGTCCCTGGCACATCCTGTTTGAATTTCTGCCAAACTTGAGCATAACTTCCTTTATGAGAGAGAAGGATGTGGTCGCCTGCTGGTACCCCTGCCCCCTTTGCATCCGCAGGCGTGGTGTAAGGGTGACCTACTTCCGGAATGACGGATCCCTAATAGGTATTACCTCACACCAGCGGTGCTCTTCGTACTAGGTGTGAGGAGGGAATTTGGGGGTGCTGGTGAGTAGATGTGAGAGAAAGATGTGTCAGTCTGCTTCTGTAAAGATTACAGCCTTGGAAACCCTGTGGGGCAGTCCTACTCTGTTCTACAGGATCACATTGAGTCGGAATCGACTGGATGGCAATGGGTTTGGTTTGATTTTGGTTTGGTGAGTAGGTGGAATTGGCAGTTTTATCTTGTCCGAGTGTCCAGAGATCTGAGACTATTGAAAACCATTGCCCCAGATAATCCAAAAAACCAAACCAGTTGCTGCCGGGCTGATTCCGACTCATGGCGACCCCAAGTGTTTAAGAGTAGAGCTCCACAGGGTTTTCAATGGCTAATTTTTCGAAAGTAGATTGCCAGGCCTTTCTTCTGAGGCACCTGCGAGTGGATAACCAAGGTGGTTGTTGTTGTTAGGTGCCGCTGAGCCACTTCTGATTCATAACGACCCTGTGTGACAGAGTAGAACTCTCCCACAGGGTTTTCAAGGCTGTGAAGCAGATTCCCAGGCCTTTTTTCCAAGGCACCTCTGGGTGGGTTCAAACCTCCAACCTTACAGTTAGTAGTCCTGTGCTTAACCATTTGTGCCACCTGGGAACTCTAGCCCCAGCCGATAAACCCAAAACCAAACTCATCAAGTCAAGTTGATTCCCACTCATAGCGACCCTATAGGACAGAGTAGAACCGCCCTACAGGGTTTCCAAGGCTGTAAATCTTTACAGAAGCAGACTACCGCATCTTTCTCCATAGAGCGGTAGGTTCAAACCACTGACCTTGCAGTTAGCAGCTGACTGCTTAACCACCGTGCCACCAGGGCTCCCTCCCCAGCTGACAGCCAGTGACAACCTGGAGTCTGTTTTGCTGGGAGCAGATCCTTTAAGCCTCAGCGGGGTGGGAGCTGTGTCTTCTGGACCAGATCCTAAAGGAGGGTGGGAGGAGGGGTGGGAGGGCTCTTACCTGGCCCTTTATGCACCTGCCTATCCCTGTCCTATCCTGTGACACCACTGTAAGCGTGTGGGTCTCTTGGGTCCTGAAATCGAGGAGGGTAGGGGGCAGCGTCCCCATCGTTTGGGGCAGAGCAAGGCCACTCGCCCACTTCCTCACGCATCTCCTGTGTGTGCCAGGGGCCTCCTACACGAAGGGGGACATGGAGGGGAAAACAGGAGTCAGAGATAGTGACATGGTCACCTGAGGGGGCTTTGGGTAACCCTTCATGGGGGTGCAGGTGGGGAGGGGGTCGTTGAGCTGCTCTCTCATCGGCTCATTTAGGAAACATTCACCAAGCACGTGCTATGTGCATGCTGGGGTGGAACCCCAACTCTGAGCCCACCCCTGAGGGGCCCACAGTGTGCAGTGCAGGGTGGAACCCCCACACTGAGCCCACCCCTGAGGGGTCCATGCTGTGCAGTGC
>NW_004443938.1:12760145-12776984 GCF_000243295.1 Trichechus manatus latirostris | reverse complement strand
CCCCCACACTGAGCCCACCCCTGAGGGGCCCACGGTGTGCAGTGCAGGGTGGAACCCCCACACTGAGCCCACCCCTGAGGGGCCCACAGTGTGCAATGTCGACTTATAGCCACCCTGTGTACTACAGAATGAAACACTGCCCGGTCCTGCACCATCCTCACAATCATTGCTGTGTTTGAGCCCATTGTTGCAGCCACTGTGTCAGTCCATTTCACTGAGGGTCTTCCTCTTTTCCGCTGACCCTGTACTTTGCCATGATGTTTGTCTTTGTTATCTAGTGCTGCTATAACAAAAATACCACACATGGATAGGTTTAACAGATAGATATTTATTTTCTCACGGTTAGGAGGCCAGAAGTCCAAGTTCAGAGTGCCAGCTCTAGGGGAAGGCTGTCTCTCTGTCGGCCTGGAGGAAGGTCCTTGTCGCTTCAGCTTGTTTCCTGGTTCTTTGGAGACCTCCATGTGGCTTGGCATCAGTCTTTCCCCATCTCCGCTTCTAGCTTGCTTGTTTAATCTCTTTGTATCTCAAAAGAGATTGATTCAAGACACCGTACACTGATCCTGTCTAATTAACATAACAAAGACAACCCACTCCCAGATGGAATTATAACCACAGGCACAGAGGTTAGGATTTACAGCACAGATTTTTGGGGGACACAATTCAATCCATAACAATGTCCTTCTCCAGGAATCGGTCCCTCCTGATAACACGTCCAAAGTAAGCAAGGTGAAGACTCGCCGTTTTTGCTTCTGTAAAAATTATATCCAAGAAAACCATATGGAGCACAGTTCTGCTCTGACACACGTGGGGTCACCATGAGTCGGAATCCACTCAACTGCAACAGATTGGGTATTGCTTTCTTGGGAGTCCCTGGGTGGTGCAGTTAATAACCAAAAGATTGAAAGTTTGAATCCACCCAGAAGCATCTTGGAAGAAAGGCCTGGCAATCTACTTCTGAAAAATTAGCCATTGAAAACCCAGCGGAGCACAGTTCTACTCTGATGCACATGGGGTCACCATGAGTCAGAACTGACTCCCGACAACTGGCCTTGCTTTGCCGAGCTTCTCTGCAGCTGTGCCAGTTCTGATGCTTAGCTCTGTTGTCTGGTTTACCTTTCAGGTGGCACCTCCTTGAGCTTCCTGGTTTTGGTGACAGGCTGCACCTCTGTGGGCAGAATTCCAGAGGCTGAAATCTACAAAATCACGGCCACCGATTTTTACCCACTTCAGGAGGAAGCCAAAGAAGAGGACCGTCTCTTAGCCTTGAAGAAGATCCTCAACTCGGGCGTGTTCTACTTCTCGTGGCCCAATGATGGGTCCCACTTCGACCTGACCGTCCGGGCGCAGAAGCAGGGTGACGGCCACTACGAGTGGGGAAACGCTTTCTTTTGGTGAGGGTCTCCATCATCACATAGATGTTCTCTGTGCCTCGCATTCCTCACAGTGAATTCCTGGCTTCTGTTTGGAAAAGGGGGTGGGGTATGTCTCCTCATGTGTCCCAGTGCCCCCCTTCCCCAAGTGCTCCTCGGGGCTCTGGTTTGGTTGAGTTTTTGCACCTGGCTGCTAACTGAAAGGTTGGAGGTTCAAGTCTACCCAGAGGTGCCTTGGAAGAAAGGCCTGGCAATCTACTGCTGAAAAAGCAGCCATTGAAAACCCTGTGGAGCACAGTCCTACTCTGACACACATGGGAGTGCCATGAGTCGGGGTTGACGGCAACTAGTTTGGCTTGGTTAGTGTGCTCAAACTTTAAAGTGCAAGCGAATCTGCTGAAGGGGTTAAAATGCAGCTTCGGATCCAGTAGTTCTGGGCTGGGCCTGGTTTCTGCCTCTGCCACCCACCCTCTGAGTGACAGCTCTGGGGTCTTGTTTGTGTGACTCCCTCGGTCCGCAGCAGCGGTCCCCTGCCTGGGTGTGGAGAGGCTCTGCATCCGGAGGATCTGTGAGCTGAGGTCAGAAACCGTTTCACACAGAGCGAGAAGCATGGAAGCTCTGTAAGTTGTCACTGGGTACCTGAGTCCCCAGCCCTTTCGTCACTGCTCTTCTCAGGTCTTCTGGGCCAGCGGTGTGGCTGGGGATTGAGGAGCGTCGGAAACCCAAGGCAAAGCGAGTGGGGTGGCTGCAGAGGGGCCTGGGGAGGGCACAGTCACCACGGGGCCCTTTTGCAGTGGACTTCAGCCTGGGCTTGAGCTGCAAAGGAGGAAGCTGCTGGGGAGGTGCCAGGCTACCAGGGAGCGCACTGCAGGGCGTGGCACCCGGGCTGAGGGTGGAACCCACGGAACCGACCAAGTAGTCACCACTGGCTGAGGGCTCACAGGCTGAAGAGCTAAACCCACTGGACTGTGGGCAGCATCCGAGCCTGGTAGCCCTGTGTCAGGAGTCAGACAGGTCTGCACTGAGGTGACTGGTAGATAAGGCAGAGTGTTCGCTGATGGTTATCTTTCCAGGCCACTTACTGATCACACCAATAATCACTTCCCCACACAGTCACATCCTGGGAGGAGCCACACAACTCTATTTTCCTGTATAGATTCGGGTATCTTCATCCTAGGGTATGAGCTGTCCTCCCACCAAGGGTCTGGCAAGTAGGACTAATAAGAACCAGGGTTTACTCCAGGGTTATCCCTCTCATTGCTGTGTGGTTAGCGGACTCTGGAGTATTCTGGAGGCCTTGCCTTGATGCCACATGCAGGTTTAATACATTTGTTACTAAAGCTGGTTTATCTGAGTCTGAGAGAGTGATTCAGAAGGGAATGTTTTTGTAAAGCGATGCTGTGTGATCCTCCATTCTACAGCAGATGAGCTCCGTGGTGTGGAGAGTTGAGATGTGGGTCTGACATGCGGTCGTGCTGGGGGCCTTGGGGGGATGCTTCTAGAGCCAGAGGCAGAGTCGGGGAAACCAGCCGGAGAGGAGGGATGGCTACTTCTCACCGCATAGAGAAGTTACCGCCTGTGAGATGGCATCCCCCAGCACTGTTGTCCATCAACAAGAAGAAAACGCGGGATCTCTGAGGAAGGCTCAAGGGCAGGAGTAGTGTTGCCTTTTTTAGGTAGGTAGGGCGTTGTGATGCAGATTTGCTTGACGCCCCATCAGAGAAGGGCTCAGGTGATGGTTCCCTCCTCCCTGGGAGCGGGCTCAGGGCCCTGGCTTGGTCCCCCCAGCTTGCTGTGTGGAGGCGGAAGCAGCCGAGGTGTCCTCTCTGCGGGTTCAGGGGTCCATGCACCTCGACTGAGACCTCACTTCTCAGAGTGGCCCCTTGTCTGCTCACTAACTCAAGTAGGAGTGGGGAGGCCGAGGAAGGGGAGAGGAGAGGACCAGGTGAGCGTCTGCAGGCCCTTCGCAGAGAGGGGCTGGCAGTGCTAGGCTGAAGGGCCATGACTCCAGGGTCAGGCCGCTGGGCACAGAGAGCCACCCCGTGAACTTGGCCTAGTACTCAACTTCTTTGTGCCTCAGTTTCTGTCTGTAGAATGGGGTAAGCATCCATATCTTTCCCATAGGGCTATTTCGAGGATGAAGTGAGCTCATCCATTCAGAAGCACCTAGAATGGTGCCTGATCCACTCAGTGAATGTTGGCTGTTGTCACATCACCGTCGCCATGGATACCAGGGTGCCCCAGCAGCCCGGACAGTCCCCTGGGCATGGGGAGGAGACACTAGCACTTTGCCCTTTTTTATTCGTTTTGGATTGCTTGCTAATGCTCTCATTACATTCGCGTCTTAGTGTAGGTATGTGATTTAAATAAGCATGCATATATTGGAAATGCGATTACATTTTTTACTGATGGGGCGTATCAAAAAATGTGGAGCCCACAGGGTTAAAACAGAGGCTTCTTTGAAATTCCCTGACATGCCCACTCCTAGCTTTGCTTCCAGCCCTGTCATAAGGTTCCTTATCGGGAAAGGAGCAGTCCCCGGGTGGTGTAAACGGTTAACGCACTCGGCTGCTAACTGAAAGGTTGGAAGTTCGAGTCTACCCAGAGGCGCCTTGGAAGAAAGACCTGGCAATCTACTTCTGAAAAGTCAGCCATTGAAAACCCTGTGGAGCACAGTTCTACTCTCACACACGAGGGGTTGCTGTGAGTTGGAGGCGACTTGATGGCGTCTGGTTTATTGGGAAAGGGTTCCTTCCCCCTGCCCCTGCACACGTCACGGTGTCCTACTGTTTGGGCCTCTGTGAAGTACCTGGATCTTCTCAGGCCATCTGTCCACAGTGAAGAGTGCAGGGGGGACATTGTGCTTTTGCCCCCTCCCCAGCCAAAGTGCTGGGTCCCAGTAGGTGCCCACTGCATTGCACGTGTGCTTTGGGTGCCATGTTCACAAATCCGTTTTGCAGGAACCAGCTGTTGCACGTACCCCTGAAGCACCACCAGGTGAGCTGCTCTGACTGGCTGCTGAAGGTCATCTGTGGGGTGGTGGCCATCCGCACTGTGTACGCCTCACACAAGCAGGCCAAAGCCTGCCTTATCTCCCGCATCAGCTGTGAGCGGGCCGGCGCGCGCTTCCACACCCGTGGAGTCAATGACGACGGCCACGTGTCCAACTTCGTGGAGACGGAGCAGGTCAGTGGCCGGGACCTGGTGCCGGGGGGCAGGGGTGCCTCAGAGAAGTCAACAAAAAAAAAAGGAAAACAAACCCATTGCTGTCAATTCTGACTCAGGGCGACCCCGTGTGTTGCAGAGCAGAACTGCCCCATACGGTTTTGTTGGCTGGAATCTTCACCGAAGGAGATCTCCAGGCCTTTCTTCCGAGGTGTCACTAGGTGGGTTGGAAGCGCCAAACTTTAAGCTAATAGTTGAGCACCAACTGTTTGCACCACCCAGAGACCTTGTCGGAATTCCTCCTCCACCCAGGTTCTCCATCCCCACTCCCGAGGACACAGCACGAGCAAAAGTATATTCTGTCTTGGGCAGAAGAGGCTCTGGAGCTTTTTGGGGTGGTTTCTGATCGTGGCTCCTGACTATAATTGAGAATGGAACGTGTAACTGGTGCTGGGCGTGAAAATCTGTCCTTTGGTTGCATGGTGGGTATTTTTTGCTTCACTTCTCATGATGGGAGAATGCTGTTTACCTGAGGTATTTTTAGCTAAAAGGAATCAGGAGTCTTTGCTGTGGCCATCAGGGGTGGGAGTCATTCAGAGAGCAGCTGACGGACGGACCCCTCTGGTTGGAAAATCTTTTCACAACAGAAATAAGTAAATCAGTACCGTGGAAGGATGACAGAAGAAGCAAGTATTCTTATTTTTATTCTGAATCAACTGAAACGTCAGCCAAGATGCAAGGAATAGCAGCTGGGAGTTGTGAAGGCTGACTTCGGCAGCAGTTGGTTTCAGCTCCCGTGGACTATGACCATCTGCTTAATTTCTCTTAATTTTCTTTTTTTTTCTAACTTACAGTCTGTGTAATGCCTGAGCTGAATGGCAGGTGGGCTAAGTTGTAGGGAAGGAGACCCGCAGTGAAGGCACAGGTATAATGCGGTTGTGGGCGGCACACAAGGGCCCATTAACCAGGAAGCACAGTGTGCAATGGCTTCTAGCAAGCAAGGTACGCACGGGCTTCATTGTGCTTACTCACTAATCTGTGGTGCACAATTTCACCTGGTTTTCACCACATGCAGTTGTGCACTACAGATTAGTAAGTAAGCACAATGAAGCCCCTGCATACCTTGCTTATTGGGTAATTGGTCCCTGGTGGCACACTTCTCACACCCTCTGTTGATTTAGTGGAGGTGTGGCTTTGCATTTTCTCATCACACCTGCTGCTGCCGTGGGACGAGTTCCTGAGAGGACGCTAAAACCAAAAAAACCAAACCCACTGCCGTCGAGTCAATTCTGACTCGTAGTAACCCTATAGGACAGAGTAGAACTGCCCCATAGGGTTTCCAAGGCTGTAAATCTTTTTTTTTTTTTTAATTGTACTTTAGATGAAGGTTTACAGAATGAACTAGGAGGAGTGTGCTGTCACATTATAGAGAGAGCAACTAGGGTCACATAACAATGTGTGTATGAATTTTTGTATGAGAAACTAACATGAGCTGTAAACTTTCACTTACAGCACAATAAAAAATAAATTAATTAAAAAAAAAAAAGATGAGTGAGGGCATCTTGGAGCAGCTACTCAGTGGGAGGGACGTTAGAAGGGGGCCTTCGAGTGAGCTGAAGGCGGAGTTCCTCGCATGTGATTCCCCCCACGATATGGGCCGTCCTGGATACTGACCAAAGCTGTTAAAGAAATGTCTGGTTAAAAACGACAGAGAGAGAGAGCACGTGACCCCAAATGCAGGCCGCTTTCTTTTTTCTCACTCCCTCCTGTTCTGTGAAATGACTCCTTTTTGCCATCGGGTCCCCACCGCCCTGACCACTTTTTCCATCCCGGGTTTTAGCCTGGGGTTTGGTGTTTAGCTGGCCAACCATTCAATTTCTTCCACAAATATTGGTTTATTATTTATCACCTGCCATGGGCTGGGTGCTGTGCTGGGAGCTGGGGGCCCAAGGTGCAAAGCGTGCTTATATGAATGGAAATGCCAGAGCCCCTTAACCTGGTGACGGAGCCACACTCCAGAGGTAGTTACTGGCCGCCCTGTAGGGACTCCGCCACCTCGGCGTTTGCCTCATTCTCCACCCAGCCCTTGGGTAGAAAATACCTGGTTTTGTCCTCTCATTTGGGGGTCCCCAGATTTTTGGATTTCAACCAGTTAAAAAAAAAATGGGGGGGGGGTCTCAGTCTCATCTACTTTTCTTATCAAGTAAATCACTGGAAGAACAACCACATTCCACGATCAGCATCCTTTCCTAAACAATTTTTTAAAATTTATTTTACTTTTTTGTTGTTGGGAATATACACAGCAGAGCATACACCAGTTCAACAATTTCTACATGTACAGTTCAGTGACATTGATTATATTCTTCAAGTTGTGCAACCATTCACATCCTCCTTTTCTGAGTTGTTCCTCCCCCATTAACATAAACTCACTGTCCCCTAAGCTTCCTGTATAGCCTGTTGAGTTGCTGTTGGCAATTCGATCCCATGTAAATAGTTCTTAAAAGAGCATAATGCTCAAGGCAGACATTTTTTACTAGTTAAGCTAAACTATCGTTTGGTTTTAAGAAGACTTTGGGGATATTTTTGGTTTAAGGTTTAAAGATTATCTCAAGGTAATCGTTTCAGGGGCTTATCCAACCTTCATGGCTCCAGAAATTCTAGATTCTATGAGAATTTGAAATTCTGTTCTCCATTTTCCCCCTTTAGATAAGGATTCTTCTGTAGAATCTTTAATCGAAATGTTCAGTAATGGTAGCCAGGCATCATCCAGTTCTTCTGGTTTTATGGCAAAGGAGACGGTTGTTCATGGAGGCAATTAGCCACATATTCCATGTCCTTCTGTTTCTGGCTGTCTTTTGAGCTCTGTTGCTCCAGGTGAATAGAGACCAGCTGTGCCTTGGATGGTCTCTTGCAAGCTTTTAAGACCCTAGGGACTACACAAGGAGCTAAGAGGTAGAACAGAAACACTAAACATGATATTAGGCCAATTAACTGGGGTGTCCTATGAAACTATGACCCTAAACCTCCAAACCAAGGAATCAAATCCCACGACAGTTTGGTTATACATAAGCAGCGATTTTAACACTGCAGTGTAAGGGGACATAATCTTGTGGTAAAGGACTATGCTTTAAGCGCCTTTAACTGTATGACTGATCTCTCCATTGTCTTTTTTTTTCTCTCAGTTTCCACAGACGAGTGAGCATTTTTGCAGGCCAGGGTTTGGGGGCCGTCGCTCTGGTTCTCGTGTCTGTGTGTCCCATGACTTGAGTTTTCTCTCATGTTTTCAGTTTCCTGGTTAGGGCTGGGGCAGGGCCCTTGTCTTCGTGCCTCCTGACTCTCCCAGGAGGCCTTGGAGAAATGTCTGAGACAGGACCAGCTGCACGCCAGCTGCCGACGTCCAGCCGAGGCTGTTTAAATTGCTTCCATCTTCCTTCTCAGGATTAGGAGGGATTTCTTGCTCCCCTAAGCCTTTGGGCGCTTCCTAGTTTTTTTGTTTTGTTTTGTTTTCATCGTCCTGGGCTCTGGATCACAACAGTGTGTGTTGATGCATTGTTGCTGTCTCCAGAAAGAGCACCTTCCTCCCAGGAGTAGCAGACATGCCCAGAGACCACAGGCGCTGCAGACCCCCGCCCCGCCCTGCCCTGTGTGCATTTAACCCCTCAGCGATTTCACTTTCAACGACACGGAACAGGGCATGAGGGTTATTATGGATTGAATTTCGTCCCCCAAAATACCTGTTGTAAATCCTAACCCCTGTACTTGTCGATGTAATCCCATTTGGGAATAGAGTTTCTTTGTTACGTTAATGAGGCCATTATCAGTGTAGGGTGTATCCTAAACCTAATCACTTTTGATTAAGTTTGATATAAAAGGTCAGATTAGACACCGAGAGAAGCAAGCACAAATGGGAGAAAGACAGGTGCCACGTGGCAATTGCCAAGGAACGGAGGAACGCCGGGGCTGGAGAAGCCGGGCAGAGAGAGCTTCTCTAGAGCCGGGGCCAGGAATTCAGACTTCTGGCCTCCTAAACTGAGAAAATAAATTTCTGCTCATTAAAAGCACCCACTTGTGGTATTTCTGTTACAGCCACCAAAAACAAAACCTGTTGCCTTTGACTCATAGTGACCCTATAAGACAGGGTAGAACTGCCCCATAGGGTTTCCAAGGCTGTAATCTGTATGGAAGCAGACTGCCCCATCTTTCTCCCAAGGAGCAACTGGTGGGTTTGAGCCACCGATCTTTTGGTTAGCAGCTCAGTGCTTAACTGCTGTGCCACCAGGGCTCCTTCTGTTAAGCAGCACCAAGAAACTCAGACAAGGGTCTTACTCCCAAGTGCCCATTTGCTGGGCAGGCGTGTCTGAGGTCAGCTTCGCTTTGGGCTGCCTCTGGTGAACCATGGTTTCTCACTGTGGGAAGAACAAGCCAGGATGCTCTATGTGACTCAGACAGCCCCCGACGATGTGACCTGTGGTGTGGGAGGGAGAAGGTCCCGCCGGGGACGATGGAGGAATCACTTCCCAAAGCTCATTAAGATGTCCTCATTGACACCATGGAGCAGACCTGGGGCTGCCCAAGTCCTCAGCACATTTTGGCTGTGTGCTGCTCCCGGCATGCTGCGGGACCAGGACAGACGAGGGCTGGTCCTCCAGGGAGGCTTCCTCCGTCCCCAGTGGTGCCCAGTCAGCGCCCGGTCAGCCTGGGACAGATGGGAGACTCTCCAGGCCAGGTGAGGACCAGGAGGGGCCATGGTGTTAGAGGAAGGGCCGGTCTAAGGTGGGGGGGATGCATGGAGAGAAGGAAAGACAGTGGGAGAGAAGACATGCGATGAAATAAAGAAGAGTGACGGCATGGCGGCTTAGTTACCTAGTGCTGCCATTAAAAATGTATGTATACCACAAGTGGGTGGCTTTGGAGAACAGAAATTTATTTCCTCATAGTTCAGGAGGCTAGAAGTCCAATGCACGTTGTGGGTCTAGTGGAGGTCTTTGTCTGTTTCAGCTTCTAGTAGGTCCTGGCAATCCTTGGCATTCCTGGCCTTGTGGATTCATCTACCTCTGTTGTCACATAGCGTCTGTCTCCCCCTCCGTGTGTCTCTGTGTCTATTCTGCTCTTTTTATATGACAGCACTCAAAAGTGATTAGGTTTAGGACCCACCTTGATCTGGCATGACCTCATTACGATAACAAAAAAGTCCTATTTCCAGATTGGGTCACATTCTCAGGTACAGCAGTTAGGACATCAACACTTATTTTGGGGGACACAATTCAGTCCATAAGACAGGACTTCCCTCTGGAAAGCTCCTGCCAAGGGACACCCCAGTGATGCTCATGGGGCCCCAGGCAGGTCCTGATGGGGGGCTGGCCATTTCTCTAAGCACCTCCAGGTAATTTCTAACGTAGGGGCTGCACCCTCTTCTCTCAAATGTGTAAGGAAGCAGGATGAGTAGAGATGGCTGGAGAGGAGCAACTCTTGCCAGAAGAACAAGAACTGTCACGGCTTCTCCTTGTGACAAGAGAGCCGCTTGCTCTCTCCTTCTGGGGTCACTGAATGTTTTCTGTGTAAGGCACTTTATAGCAATAGGGGTACTTGGGTTGGGCCAAGTTGTTTTTTCTTTTGAATAAAAATTGCTCTTTAAGTGGAGTATATACTTACTCATGTTCTCGGTACATGGCAGATCTGCCTCCTACCCCTCCAAGAGTCCTGGGCTCTCAGCAGCTCTGCCGCCTGCTGACAAAGGTACTCTGAACTCCTCATTCCTTCCTCCCCGCAGCTGCTGGTAACAGTACTAAACTCGTGTTCTAGGGAAGCAAGCCCGCAGGTCTTCTGCTGAGCTGGTGAAAGCAGTGGGTGTGGGCTGCACCCCGCAGGAACCTGAATTGGCCTCGGGGAAGTTTTCAGGGCTGTGGTGATCCACTGGGATCCTGGGTCACACCCTCACAGGAACCAGGCCCTTCACTGGGATCCTGGGTCACGCCCTCACAGGTCCAAGTGTGTCCTGCTTCCTGACATTTGTAACACCATAAATGTGGGGCCCCTTGGGTCAGGATGGTGGCTTCTTAATATGTGGCCTTGGTGGCTTTGATTATGGTGGAATAGCAAATTGTGTGTTAGATCTTAAGGTCCCTCAAATCAGTGATTCAGTAGACAAAGTGTGGCTGATTTGTTCGGGTAGTGTTGGGTTGCCTCCTCTACAGCTATGTGTGAAGACATCGCAGGCTTCAAAACTCCTCGCCCCAGGGTAGCAGGTAGTGAGTTTGGGGGAAGGAAGGGTGAGCTTAGGAGGCTTCAGCAACCTCAGCAGATCTGCCCCCACATAGTGATTGCCCTCGGGTCTCGTCTTGAGGGCCTGGGGGCTAGGCTGGTCCCTGAGTGCCTCTGTAAGGAAGTGAGACCCTTCAGCCCACACCCACAATCCCTGGGAAGGAGAGGTCCCTAATGAACGCCCAGGCAGCTGACCCCAAAAGGAGCAGACTGGCTCCCTGCTGTGTGGGGGAGCTCTCAGCAGGCAGATGGGCTTCTCATGAATTAAATTCTCAGGAGCCAGATGAGGGAGGAGCTTTCTGCACCGTGCCCATGGCAGGCTGTGTGTGAGTTTGTGTGAGTGTGTGTGTGTGTGTGTGTGTGTGTGTGTGTACATGCTTGTGAGTGTATGTGAGAGTGCCTGTGTGAGTGTGTGTGTAGATGGCCGTCTCGTACTCCCCCACAGGAGGCCTTGAGTCTTCAGTGCTCTGGTGAGTCATGTCTAGTGGGCTTGCTCTACAGCCGTGACTCCTCATCCTGCAGAAACCACCTCCCCTGACCCAAAAAAAGATAACTATTTGACTACTGAAGATAAGACCACTGATTGGTGCCAGGAGGTTAGGATTCCTGTGTGTCCTCCTAAGAACGCAGACTTGGGAAGCACAGGTTTGCAGGTACCTCATCAGGAAGTAGCTCAGCAAAATGCCTTTTAGATAAAAGTACAGGCTCAAGTACTCCTGCCTTGTCCCCTTCTTTGGATGGCCCTTTGGCCTCTGCTCCCACCACTCCATGAAGGGGGCTGCTCAGGGTCACCTGGGGCTTCCTGGTGGCCAAGTCCAGTGGCCCCACCCTGACCTCACCCCACTGGCGCGGCTCCCTCCCTCTTGAAATGCTCTCCTTCCTGGTTTCCCTCCCACTCCCTGTCTGTTCCTTCATGTGTTCCCTCTTCTTCCCACAGCTTAAACCCCATTTCCCCGTGTTCGGAGCCTGCCTGCCATCTTTCTCTCCCTCCTCTCTGGGCGGCCTTGTCCACACTCACAGAGCAGACTGCTGCCCTGAACGAGGAGAGGAGCTGCATTTGTGAGCAAATCCTTGGTGCCTAGGGTCACGCACCCTCACTCACTCCTCCCAGAACGTCACCTCTCTGGGCTCCAGGTGGCGCTAACTCCATTGAGAGAGACAAACACTGAGGGTCACCCTGCGGGGCTGGTGGGAGTTTGCAGAACGGAGGTTGGACCCGGTTGGCCTTTCACGGCCCCGTCTGCCTCCCCGCAGCTCCCATGGACCCAAAGCTCTCCGTTGGGTTTCTGTCTCAAAGTGAAGCCCCGCACCCCTGGCAGGTTAGACCTGTGTTTTTCTCGCTCAGAGTGGAAGCACAGGGAATCCCTCACTCGTGTGTGAGGGTCAGGGTATGTCCTATCACCTTGGGAACAAAGAAGGTGGCCTTGGGGATAGGATGGGACCCAGAATAGGATGGGATTGTCACCCGGGAGGAAGGGGGTGGAGACACTTGGCGGCATCTTTTCGTCTTGCCCAGGCAGGGGTGGGGTCTGGGACTTGTTCTCCAAAGCTGGCTCAGCACAACTTTCAGCTCAAGAGGAACTTGATGAGTGTTGGAAGTAGCACAGTTAGCAGCATTAGTTGGAGTGAACGATCATCTTTTCTTAGCTTGAACGAAGAGTTGGCTTTCTAGGAGAATGCTGGCTGGGTTGGTTTCTTGTTCAGTCCTATGGCCTGTGTGAGTCACGGCTGCTGGTTAGGTCTATAGACTTCATCTTACTGTGCGTGTGGGTGTGCGTGGGCCCGTGCGCATGCCTGTGGGAATTTATGCAAACTGCTCTTTTGTTGAGGCTTTTTTAGTAGAATGATGGAGTGTAACAGACTTGCTGGTGGTCGGTGTCTGGAGACAGGCAGCAAGCCCTCACTCTGGTGCTGTTTTCCTTTGGAGACTAATGGACAGACGTTCAGTCGGACGCTGTAGAGACCAGGCTCCTAATTCCTGTAGTCCAGTGAAACTGCAGGTCTGCTTTCCAAGTCTTCTGCCGCAGAATGACTAATGCATGTGCCACCTGAGCGTCATCTGCCGGGCATGGAAAGCTACCCGGTAAGGCGGCAGGGTGCTGAGAAGTGGAAAGGACCCACGGCCTCGCTGGCTGGCCCTGCCAGACCGGGGTACAGTTACCCAGATAAAGGCCGAGCATCTGATAACGGCCCCAGCCTTCGCCTGTGATGCTCATGACTGCACTTCATGTCCTCTTAAAACTCCCTTGCACTACACCCATAGGCCCGCAGGTCCATCAGAAACCGGTCCACTCTGAAATAAGCGTGCATGTGGGTGAGGAGGAGATGTATTTTAAAAATAGAAGTATCCTGTGTTTCTGTGCAGGTGCCATTCCACAGGGAAGCTTCTGGAAACTGTGCTGTGTGTTGATGTTGTGGTATGTGTGAGAGCACGGTGGCACAGGGCCAGGACTGAGGGCAAGTTCAAGTCAAGTCTTGTGTTGTCAAGTACAAGATTGACTAGTTTTGTCATTCGGTCTTGAATATAGCTGTTCATCATACTTCGTCCAGCCCTATACTAAGCTATGGGACAAGGTAAAAATGGAGGGCTCTAAGGAAGGTCACGTACAGGCAGCAGTGGCTCAGTGGTAGAATTCTCACCTTCCATGCGGGAGACCTGGGTTCAATTCCCGGCCAGTGCACCTCGTGAGCAGCTGCCACCTGTGGGTCAGTGGGGGCTTGGGTATTGCTATGATGCTGACCCAGTTTCAGTGAAGCTTCCAGACTGAGACAGACTAGGAAGAAAGGCCTGGCGATCTACATCCAAAACCCAGCCAATGAAAACCCTATGGATCAGAACAATCTGATCTGCAATTGGTCACAGGGATGATGCAAGACTGGGCAGTGCTCCATCCCATTGTGCATGGGGTCACCGTGAGTCAGGGCCGACTCAGAGGCAGCTGACAGAGGAAGCTCTTCCTGAAATCCCAGAGTACCCCTGCTTCTGTTCCTAATGTGCGATGGGGGCACTGTGGGGTGTCCAGGGAAGTCAGCAAGGTTGTGCCCCGGGAAGAGGGCACTCCCCACCAGCTCCAGCTGACCCTGAGGACAGGGCACTTGGTCACGCTCTGGGAGGCAGCTGGGGCACCAGGCCTGGGAGGTGGCCTAGCAGCCAGCAGGCCCGTTGGTTTGCAGGCTGGGCCTCGGGTCAGGGCGCAGCCCCGCCGTGCTGGCCAGAGGAGCTGGCGCCGCCAGGTATTGTCTGCCCTTCGTGCTGGCTGGTGTTGGGTCTCGGGCGGCGGCATCCGGTTACAAAGCCGTGGACGCTTGGTTTCATTGAAGAATCTCTCTCCCTTTATGTTTCCTCCCGGTGCAGATGATTTACATGGATGATGGGGTGTCGTCTTTTGTCCAGATCAGAGGCTCGGTTCCACTGTTTTGGGAGCAGCCAGGCCTTCAGGTGGGTAATGAAGACCACGCCATGCCCCTCGTGTTCTCTTGTAAACCCCTCTGGGTGGCCTTTTAACCAGTTCTTGGATGGCGCCGTGTCTGATCTTTTCCTTAGCCTAGCTGTGTTGAGCTCAGCTGTCAAGGTGTGTACATATGTGTGTGTTTGTATGTGTGTGTGTGCAGATGCATGGAGTGTATGCGTGTGTGTGTGTGCAGATGCATCAGGTGTGGGTGTGTGTGTGTGTAAATGTGTGTACGTGTGTGTGCAGATGCTTCGGGGGATGTGTGTATGTGTAGTGTGTATGAGTGTATATGTGTGTGTGTATGGCATATACGTGTGTGCAGTTGTGTGGGGGTGTGTATGTATGTGTATTGTGTACGTGTGTGTGCAGACATGTGGGGGGTGTGCATTCGGGGTATGTGTGTATATGTGTGTATGTATGTATGTGTGTGTACTGCATGTGTGTGTGCAGGCATGTGGGGTGTATGTATGCATGTGTATTGTGTATGTGTTTGTGCAGATGAGTGGGGTGTGTGCGTGTGGGGTATGTGTGTATATGGTGTGTATGTGTGTATGTATATGTGTGTATGTGTATGTATCGCGTATACATGTGTGTATAGTCATGTGGGCTGTGTGTGTGTGTGTGTGTGTGTGTGTGTGGTATTTTTATGTAGAAAACATTCACACTGGTTTGTAATTTTTGATTGCCATCATGTGCTGTGCTTCCTGTTGACTTGGGTAAAGTGCTGGGGTGTCTTTGCTGAGTATGTGAACCACATCGTGTACTAGGGTAGAATTACCATACTATACCCCAAAGTCAGTGTATTCAGGACACGGCCACAGATGCATTCTGAGGGTCGTGGCTCTCGTCGAGGACCCTGTGTGGCCGTGCAGGGGTCTGGCGTGTGGAAGCGCCTGTGATGGAGCTGTGTGAGAATTACACGGAGCTTTCCTGTGATTTCTAAAAATACACCTGGCCATCCGCACAGGGCCCTAGCGCAGTGCCAGAGGTATTTGGCGTTCTGACTCCTGGGAAGAGGGCGGGGTGTGGTGGTTCGTTCCAGGAGCGCACTTGTCCTGCTCAGTGACTCTCCACCAAGGGGGACTATGGGAGAGTGGGCTGAGATTCCTCAGCACTGATCCTGGATCCCCTTCCCTGTCTGAGGGAATATTTGCTGTGTTCACAGACCCTCTCTGCGAGCTTTGTCATGTTCCCCTCTTCTTGCAGAGGTTCGTGTTACCCCCGGGAGGTTGTTAGCCAGGGCTGAAGAGCATCAGGGCACCATCATCAGGCCCTGGGGTGTTTGACACAGCAGGCTCAAAGTCCCGACCTCTTAACGCAGCCCTTGACCCAACATGGTTCTTGGCACATCACTTTGTCTTAATGGCTGTCACCGGGCTGCAGCTGACCGCTGTGGTGATACAGCACATTGGCTCTCAGAGCGCGGACGGGTGAATTGAGTGTCTCGTTGGGCTCTGAGTTCTCTGAAAACAAACACTCGGTCTTACCGTCAGAAAGGAACAACGAAGACGTACAAGGCCCGTGCGTGGCACTGAAAGGCAGCATCCGTAAGCACTTTTGAGGATGATCATAACACATGGAAAATTCCTTTGGAGAGCTTCCAAAAAGAGTGTTTCATTTTGCTTTTTTAAACAGATGTAGTGAGATATAATTCACCTACCATCAATTTTGTCGTTTAAAGTGTATGATTCAGTGGTTTTTAACATAGTTACAGAGCTGTGTAACTGTCACCAGGATCTAATTTTAGAACATTTTCCTCACTGACGAAAATCTGGCACCCATCAGCGGTCACTCGCCATTCCCTCCCCCTACAAGCCTAGGGAGCTATTCATCTACTTCCTGTCTCTATGGATCTGCATATTCTGGACCTTCCAAAACAATTTTTGAAACTTGATTTTCTTTACATTTGGGTTTTTTCTTTTGAAACTTCTTGAATTCTGAATTTAGAATAATAAAAAGCATAGATCAAATTAGTATAGTACACAAATGAAACAGGAGACCAAGCTTCATGTAAAAATTTGTAAGAAATCCAAAATCTGAGGGATGGTCATGACAGAGAGTCTTAGGATTTGGGGGGGACCCTTTGAGATTCAACCATTTCGTCCTTCCCAGAATTCAGGGATCCTTCTTACAAGATCTTCGGGAGCCTGTCCTCCAGCCCTGACCTGGAGTCCAGGGTTTGAGACAGCTCTGGTAATTAGAGAGAGGTCTGTCTTGTATCAGGAGTCTCTGGGTAGTGCAAATGGTTAACGCAATTGACTGGAGATTCGAGTCCACCCAGATGTGCCTCAGAAGAAAGGCATGGTAATTTGCTTCAGAAAATTCAGCCCTTGAAAACCCCTATGGAGCACAGTTCTTCTCCAACGCACATGGGGTCGCCATGAGTCAGAACTGACTCGACTGCAGCTCTACTTGGGTTAAACCACTGTGTTCTAATTATTTCTACAGGATGTACCACAGGTGCACAAGAGTATGTCCAGTTCTTTCCTCACCTGACATGCCTTAAGGCCTTTAAAAAGGAGTTCTCCCTTTTTCCATTTTGTCTTCTCTGGGAAGAACTTTTCAATACGTTTAACTGTCTTCTGTCATAT
>NW_004443938.1:12749830-12750736 GCF_000243295.1 Trichechus manatus latirostris | reverse complement strand
ACTGGGAGTCTGCCATGGAGGTGACTGCCACATGTGACCTGGCTGGCAGTGAGCAGGGGGACTAGGAAAGACATCACTTCCTGGAAGAATCACAAGTGTCATTTCTTTTCCTTTAGGTTGGCTCCCATCATCTGAGACTCAACAGAGGCCTAGAAGCCAACGCTCCTGCTTTCGACAGGTAGGGCTCGTTTGATGCAACAGAAGCCTGTGCTCTTTGTGGTCTTCTTTCCATTGCACAGTCACACAATAGACAGGAAGTAGGTCCCCCAGCCCTGAATCTAAACCTGCCCTTTACTTTGATCCTTTATGCAAGAAGGGCCTTTACAAAATGGGATTTTTACTTTATCTCAGCTTTTGCTAAATACTTACCAATTATTGTATCTTATCAGTTCTTTCTTGCAATAAAGCTCCATCAGTTTGTCCCAGTTAATAAGGAATAATCTCAATTATAGGATTCAGAGTATGGGATACATGGAGCTGTTCACAGTATACCAAACCCACTACCGTCCAGTTGATTCTGACTCATAGCGACCCCGAAGGGTTTCCAAGGCTGTAAATCTCTATGGAAGCAGACTGCCACATCTTTCTCCCGAGGAGCCACTGGTGGTTTCAAAACCCTGACCTTTAGGTTAGCAGTCAAACGCTTTAACCACTGCACCACCAGGGCTCCTTATACAGTAGTACACAGAGGTATAAAGTGAAAAGTACTTTAACTCCCAATTCCTACTTCTGGAGATTATTACTATTAGTAGTTTTGTTTTGTTTTTTAATGTGTCATTTAAAAAAAAAACACACAAATTGGGTCATAATATACTGTTTTGCAACTTGCTTAAGAAAAGCCATTTCTAAGCTAAACTCTTAGTAACATGGACTTGAAACAGCTAATGTTGTTAGGTACCATCGAGT
>NW_004443938.1:12745797-12748445 GCF_000243295.1 Trichechus manatus latirostris | reverse complement strand
GTGTGTGTGTGTGTGTATTAAAGCACATTTATATGGACTTAAAATTTATTTTAAGTCCTGGCAATGCATGGTGTATTGGTGTATGTGTATGCATATACCTGAGAAAATAAGACCTCTCTTTTCTCACTAGAAGGCCCCCTGGTGGCGCAGTGGTTGAGCACCAGCTGCTAACCAAAAGATTGGCGGTTCGAACCTACCAGCCATTCCACGGGAGAAAAATGTGGCATTTGGCTTCTGTAAAGATTACAGTCTTGGAAACCCTACAGGGCCTCTATGAGTTGGAATCAACTAGACAGTAATGGGATATTTTTGGTTTTTATCACGAGCACCCCAGAAGCTGTCTTGTCCCTTGGAAAGGCTTCCTTAAATCCAGGGGTGAACCTAGATCTCTTCTGCAAATCACAGAATAGCTTTCTGACACCCAAGTCCTTTCACAGGCAGCTGCTGTTTAAAATGTTGGCTGACAGAGAGTTTCTTTTTCAATGCTTTTTAACCGTGAGGTTTGTCTACAGCGGTATACACCACATTCCATATTGGAGTTAACCCGTTTCCATGTTCACTCTTAACCTTGTCTTAGTCTTCTAGTGGTACTGTAACAAAAAATACCACAAAAGAGCAGGAATTTATTCTCTCACAATTCTGGAGGCTAGAAGTCCGAATTCAGGGCGTGGCTCTAGGGGAAGGTCCATCTTTGTCTCTTTCAGCTTTCAGTATCCAGCAATCCTTGGTGTTCCTGGGTTTGTAGGCGCATCTGCCTCTGTCTTCCCATGGCATCCCCTCTGTGCGTGTGTGCCTAGTCTGCTCCTTTGATAAAACAGCACTTAGAAGGGATTAGGTTTAGGACCCATCCTACTCTGGTATGACCCATTAATAGAAGAAAACCCCTCTTTCCAACAGGGTTGTATTTATAGATACAGGGTCTAGGACTTCAACATAACTTTTTGGAGGACACCATTCAGTCCATAACAACCACATCCTTTTCATTGTAGAGTAATATTTGACAATGAGGTAATAGGTTTGTCCAGTGCAACGTGAGGGAGACCGAATGGAGGGCAGGGATGCCTTCTCCAGACTGGCATGGAAGTTTTTTATGGATGTCTCAGATCTGCCTTTCTGGGGCATCCGATTGTTTTAGTTCTGATATGTTTGGTCCAGGATCCATCTTTTCTTCCGCTCCCTTCCCACACCCTCCAAACAACTTGAGCATGGGTAATTTTAATACTCACAGATACTTGTTCTTCTTTGTCAGTACTGCTGTGGCACACTCCCCTATTGATGTGGATTATGTATGTATTCTCCTTCACTTATCTATGTGCCTGAAGAAGGGGGTGTGTTGAGCAGGCTTCTGCTGCGTAGGGTCTCACATCACAACATGGTAGTGAGTTTTGAACATATTAACCTTTTATCAGTGGCAGTGCCTGGGTCTCACCTTCTCGGACCCTCTCTCGCTTTGCGTCTGTCGACTTAGGTCAGGAATCTTGTAGGGGAGATCAGTGTGTGTTTAACTGTTGGTACTTCCTCCCTGATGAGGAGGAGGATGTTTCCAGATGGAAACCCGATTCCTTGGTGTCCTGAAAAACGCCAGAGTTTTCCAAGTAGCTTCATGTAACAGTAGCAGATGGGCAGAGAAGGTGAAAAAGAACCTAAACGCACAGAAGAGAATCTCCACTTATACTGACCTCAGTGTGGTCTCCACGACTCTCTCCCTAAAGCTTTGGCATCAGTGAAATGAATCTCTTAATTGATCAGAATAAGTATGTTCTTATTTTAGATTAAAGGGAAGATGTATTCGTTTTCTAGGACTGCCGTAATGAAGTACAACATAATGTGGCGCTTAAAACAGCAGAAATGTGTTGTCTCACAGGCGTCTAGGGATTGGCAGGTCACGCTTTCTTTGTCTGCAGCAGGGGAAGATACTTCTTTGTCTCTTCCAGCTCCTGGTAGCCCAGATGTTCCTAGGCTTGCAGCTGCAGTGTAACTCCTTAGTCACAAGGCTGTTGTCCTCCTTTGTAAGGACACCACTCAGATGGGATTAGGACCCAGCCTCCTCCAGTATGACCTCATGGCAGCTTAACTGACAACATCTGCAGAGACCTCATTTCCAAACAAGGCCGTGCTCACAAGTACAGGGTTTAGAACTTGAACGTATCCCTTTGGGGTACACAATTCAATCTCTAACGGAAGGAAAGAGAGCCAGCTCCCACGGCTGAGCACTGAACTTGTCCCTTTTACTTGTAATCGTTACTCCTCGTAACCATTCTTAACAGGAGTATGACCTTATCTTACAGATGAAGAAACTAGCTCAGAGAAGATGAATGATTTGATCAAGAATATGTGGGGTTGGTGACAGGATGTTGTTGCTAGGTGCCCTTGAGTCAATTCTGACTCATAGCAACCCCATGTGTTACAGAGTAGAACTGCCCCCATATGGTCTTAGAGGCTATCGTCTTTACAGAAGCAAATTCCATGGAGAGGCTTGGTGGGTTCTAACTGCCAACCCTTTTGGTTAGGAGTTGAGCACCTAACCATTGCGCTACCAGGGCTTCTGTGACAGGATAAAGGACATAAATAATGAATAATGTTTCTCGCCCCATCCTGAAGTTTGGACCCATTGAGAAGGAGGAGCAGGGATCAGACAAATGAAGCTC
>NW_004443938.1:12738355-12745102 GCF_000243295.1 Trichechus manatus latirostris | reverse complement strand
GTGCTAGTCCTCAAAGTTTGGAAGAGAATGCTTTTTATCTTATTGGGCTAAAAATGGTTCTTTTTTGATAATATGTATTTTTAATTCAGTTTATAAAAGAAACATGTTAAACTTGAAAACGTTATTCAGAGGGAAATAAGTCAGTCACAAAAGGAGAAATATTTTATGATCCCATTTATATGAAATAGGCACACCTAGAGAGATCAAAGATTCTTAGTGGTTGTGGGGGTGGGAGGAGCCCTGGTGGCTCAATGGTTAAGTGATCAGCTGCTAATAGAACAGTCAGCAGTTCTAACCCACCAGCTGCTCCTCTGAAGAATGATGTGGCAGTCTGCTTCCATAAAGATTACAGCCTTGGAAACCCTATGGGGCAGTTCTCCTCTGTCCTATAGGGTCACTATTAGGGCCTAAAATGTTAGCACTTACATGTATTTAAAAAATACTCTCTGATAGATGATTATTTTCCCAAAGTCCAACCAAAAGTTTTGTTGTTATATCTTCTTTCCTTTTTAAATGTTATTATAGTAAAATATATATAATAAAACATTTTTCATTTTAACTATTTTTAGTGTACATTTCAGTGACATTAATTCACCATGCTGTGAAACCATCACCAATATCTCTTTGCAAAAGTTTTCATCATCTCAAATGGAAACTCAGTACCCCTTAAGCAATAAGGCCCCGTTCCCCACTCCTCCCAGCTCCTGGTAACCACTAATAACCTTTTGTCTCTGCACGTGCCTGTTCTATATATTTCATATAAGTGGGATTGTACAATATCTGTCCTTTTGTGTCTGACTTATTTCACTCAGCATAATGCATTCAAGGTTTCATCCATGTCATAGCATGCATCAGAACTTCATTTCTCTTTATGGCTGAGTAATATTCCATTCTACGTATCGTACCACATTTTGTTTATCCATTCATCTGTTGATGGGTGCTTGGATTGTTTCCACCTTTGGGCTATTGTGAACAGTGCTATGATCGTTGGTGTACCCATATCTGTTTGCGTCTCTGCTTCCAAGTCTTTTGGGTGTATACCTAGGAGTGGCTAGGTCATGTAGAATTGCTGGGTCATGTGGCAACTCTGTGTTTAACTTTTTGAGGAACCGCCAAACTGTTTTACACAGAGTCTGCACCGTTCTACCTTCCCATCAGCAATGCACAGTGGTTCCAGTTTCTCCACATCCTTGTCAACACTTGTTATTCTCTGTTTTTTATGATAAGAGCCATCCTAGTGGGTGTGATGTGTAGTTGTCTCTTCTTGTTTTGGTGACAGCACTTAAATGAAGAACTGAGCACTGAGGTTGACACCTCTCCTACTACCTTTTCTTTTCTTTCTTTTATTGTACTTTAGGTGAAGGTTTATAGAACAAATATTTTCTCATTAAACAGTCAGTACACATATTGTTTTATGACATTGGTTAACAACCCCACAACATGTCAACAATCTCCTTTCTCAATCTTGGAGGACTTTTTTTTTTTTTTTTTGGTGAAAATATACATAGCCAAAGTTATATCATTTCAAAAGTGTCTACGTGTACAATTCAGTCACATCGATTACATTCTTCCAGTTGTGCTGCTATTCTCACTAGCTTTTCTTGTTTTGAGAAGGATGGCTACCAGATAAAATCTGAGATTAATTTCAGAGATATTCACACCACATTTAAAAGGCTCTGTAACAGAGCCCTGGTGGTTGTTAGGTTGCTAACCAAAAGATCGGCAGTTCAAATCCACCAGCTGCTCCTTGGAAACCCAATGGGGTAGTTCTACTCTGTCCTATAGGGTCACTGTGAGTCAGAATCGACTCGATGGCAGTGGGTTTTACGATTTATTAATTAAAAGTTCAGTTAGCTCTTCTCAGTGTAATGGTGGCACTTTATATAAAGCCCAGCATGTCATTCAGCCAAGGTTGGAATTGTTTGGAAGTCAGATATGCTGGGGGTTACTCTTGGCCCTGCCTTTAATCAAATATCCTATTGTTGTACTGACAGCGGGTTGCAATGAGCCCAAGGATGCCTGGCAGAGATTGGTTCCCCCTCGCCCCTGGGCTCATCTTCCCCATGGGTCTCTAGAAGGCCCTGGTCCCCTCGGCACTCACTCCCCAGGGGTGAGGTGGGGCAGTCAGTCTGGAGTCCCTGGTGACATGGCTGCATGGTCCTGCCATTACAGGCATATGTTGCTTCTGAAAGAGCAGTACGGGAAGCAAGTGGTCGTGAACCTGCTGGGGAGCCGAGGCGGAGAGGAGGTGCTCAACAGAGCCTTCAAGGTAACGTCTGTCCATCTGTCTGTCTCTCGCTGCTCCGCACCACGGGCTAAGATGGGGGCGGGTGGAGAAGGGGCGCCCCCTGACCTGCACAGTGTATTGGGCTCCAGGAGAGGGCTCTTTAAAAGCATCACTGCTCTGCTTTCAGAATTTTTTTCCACCAGTGCTCCAGCCAGTTAACACAACAGCCTTAGGAGATCCAGGGCTCCCAATGCGTTCAATTCCATTTTTACGACGTGGTGCCTGGGGAGGACCTGCTCAAAGTCAAAACTAGATGTTTCTCACCCCACACTGCATGGGGCCTTGAGGTTCATGACAGCACCCTTGAGAGAGCTGTCAGCTCTCTGGAGAGCTCCTTCTGAGTCCAGAAAGGCGGAGCGTGGGCCCACCCTCTCCCATCCCTCCCCTCCACCCTTCCTTCACTCTGTGGGCCCCTCACCTCCTGGGGGAGCTGCAGGCTCCCCTCTCGGGGCAAGTCCACACAGACTCCTGCTGGAGCATTTGTGCCTGGGTCTCTGCTTAAAGCCAAGAGTTTTCCATATTTTCCTCCTGCTTCAGTGGCAGCCTCGAAAACTTCCATTGGCCTGGGGGCTGCTGGGAAAGCTCCTACAGCCTCCCGGGGGCACAGGCATGTGTGGAAGGAAACCCCACAGGGCTTGGAAGCTTCAGAGTAAGCGACCCTGTCTTGCCTGGCTCTCCCTGCTCGTGGGGCCCAGGCCTCCGTGGAACCTGCTTCCCAGGTGTCTCGTCTCCTACCTGAAAAGCTCAGAGTGAGCTGTGCTCCTTTGCTTTCATTCCCAGCCTGCATGTGCCCTGGTTGTCAGAGAAAATCCCTCTGTTTTTTTGTTTTCTGTTTTTATTGTGGTAGATATATATGTAACAAAACTTCTACAGTTTCAGCATTCTTCACAGGTACAATGCAGTGACATTAACTTATTCTCATCATGTTGTTTGACCATCAATCACCCTTACCGATTCCCATATTTTTCCATCACCTCAGTGATGGATTTTTCCATCAAGCTCAGTGTCCCCAAGGCAGTGAGTCCCGCCCCCGGCCCCCACCCCCCCACTCATAAGCACTAATCAACTTGAGTCTCTGTACCCTTCCTCTGGTTGTTTGAAGCTCAAGGAAGCCCCTGTGGGGCAAGTTTGAAGGCAGAGCTCCCCTCAGCGGGAGGGAGAGCAGAGCTCAGCCTTGGCTGCCTGACCTTCTGGCGGGAACCCAGACCAGCTGAGTGCTTATCTCACTCAGCTTAGAAATCCACATCTTGGACAGCAGGCTTTTGGTTCTTGGTTTTATCTGGCCAGACCTGCTTTTCCTGTGTGGTTTGTTGCTATTAGCAACAAGCTTCAGAAGTATTTCCCTTCTACCCATCTTGGCAGGGATGCTGCCTTCTTATTTTAAGGAAGAGGGGGAAAAAAGCAAACAATAAAAATGAAAGAAGAGTAGCACTAAAAAACCCAAACCCCCAGTAAGTCAAGAAATAAAGTATCACTTTCTTTAAAAAAGAAGAAGAAGAACCCAAGGTGCTGTCTCCCCTATTATGCCTTGAGTTATGGGAAGAGGACACCTTCAGCCCCACCTCCTGGCACAGGTGGGAATGCTCCCAAGAACTCAGGAGACGTAGGTTCTGCCTGCCTGGGATGTCACACTGAGCCTTGGCTCCCAGTGACAAATGACCTAGTAATGTTCTTGTCTACATTAGGGCTGCTCAGAGTGTGGTCTGTGCCCCCCAGGAGCCAGTCTGTGGCCCAGTGTTCTCAGTCCACACTCGATAAGGTGCTTGCTCCAGAATCAATCAACTCTGCCATTAAGCTCGCTGACTTAGTTCAGCTGACTTCATCATAGCAAGACATTCTTGATGAAGAAAGCCATGCAGTGCTTCACATTATGGCGTATCGTGGACAGGCACTTTGAGTATGACCAGACTGGATGACCTATAGTCCTTTGAGACCTTTGTTATGGATTGAATTGTGTCCCCCCAAAATGTGTGTCAACTTCACTAGGCCATGATTCCCAGTACTGTGTGATTATCCACTTATATTCCATGCAGGCCGCACCCCCAAGGAAACTCCTTTTCAACCGATTGGCTACTCACAGCAGATCCCATCATGGAGGTGATCACATTATATCAAATATCATCATGGAAGTGATTACATCATCATACGACTGCCAAACTACATCATAACAGCCAAACCACTGAGAATCACAGCCCAGCCAAGTTGACACACAGCCTTAACGATCACATCCTTGAAGGTCATTAGCACCTCAGACTGGACAGATACTGGACTGAGTGGAGTGTGGTGCGTGGTGGGGTGTGTGAGGCTGGGTGGCCTGGGGAGGCAGCTAGTTCGTCCTTGGCCATGAGGCTGTTTGGTGAGAAAGCTGAGGTGTTGTCAGTCCACACAAGCCTCATGTGTGAAGAAAGGCAGCTGTGAGGAGAGTCGTGGAGCCCCTGAGTGAACACACCCTGGACTCCCCCATCTCTGTCCCACCTTCAGCTCATGTGCTGGGCCTGGGCTAGGCTGGCCTTACAGACCCTAGCACCCCCTCCCCTTCCACGGGGCCAAACATCCTGCATTTGCCCAGAGGCCGCAGCTGACAACCTGGCCACATCCACCAGACACTTGTGCTTAAGTCCGGATGTAACTGGTTACCAGGGCAACCATGAGCTGTATTATGAGCTCCACAGCCTGCTGCAATGCCACTGTGCTTGGGACCTGCAGTCCTTGGGTTATGTGAGAACAGAGCGAGCCTCCCACCTGTGCCTCCCGAGGGCCCTGCGGGGTGTGATGTCTGCGGGAGCCCCCTCTGCCTCCTTGGCCTGCTTTTGCCCCGGGTGGACCTTCTGCCACTCTGCAGGCAAGGGGCTCTTTGTGGTTTTGGCCCCCCACGTTTCTGTCCTGGCTTCCATTTCAGGGTCAGGATGCAGACATGACTTGATGCACCCTAAGCTTTAGAACGAAGCCTGGATGCTCTAGCGAATAGCGCCGAGTCGTAAGGCAAAGCGTGCCATCATCTTTGTCTCTCTCTCTCTTCCCTTCCCACCCTCCCCTCCCCTCCCCTTTGCAGAAGTTGCTCTGGGCTTCTTGCCACGCCGGCGATACACCTATGATAAATTTTGACTTCCATCAATTTGCCAAAGGCGGGAAGCTAGAAAAATTGGAGAACCTGTTGAGGCCCCAGTTGAAGTTGCACTGGGATGAGTTTGATGTGTTCACAAAGGGCAAGAATGTGAGTCCACGGTGAGTCGCCTCCAGGGGCCCCATCATCCTGTTGGCTGAGGTAGCAGAGGTGCTGAGGGTGCTCCTCTGGTCCCTGACCCCTACAGTGCGTGCTTGTGTCAAAGACGGTCTCCGTCTTCTTGCTACTTACCTACACCTGTGGTTTCCTGGGCCATATACTCCGTGCTATTGAATATTTTGGGGTCCAACTGCCTCTTTTCCCTTCCCGCAATCAGAAACATGCTTTTTGATTTTGCAAGTAGATGGTAAAGTATTGTTTTCTGGCAAAAGAAATTTATTAATAAAGGGGACCACATTAAATGTAGAGCTTCCCCCCACTCCCTGCCACCCCCAAGTTGATTCTGACTCATAGTGATACCATGTGCATCAGAATAGAACTGTGCTCTATAGGGTTTTCAGTGGCTGGTTTTCTGGAAGTAGACTGCCAGGTCTCTCTTCTGAGGTGCCTCAGGATAGACTCAAGCCTTCAACCTTTCGGTTAGTAGCCAAGCACATTAACCATTTGCACTCCCCACTGTACAGCTAGGGTGACAGTATAACTTAGCATCCAACCTGAGGTACTTGGGAGAGTGAAAGGGGTGCTGGGACAGCTGGCATAAACTCGATTTCCCAAGGAGACCAGGACAAGTGCTGCCTGCTCAGACCTGAGGAGAAGGCCCCATGAGGAGACCTGGACAGGTGCTGCCCGCTCAGAGCTGAGGACAAGGAAAAGGCCCTGTGAGAAGACCAGGACGGGTGCTGCCTGCTCAGACCTGAGCAGAAGTCCCCGTGAGGGGACCTGGACAGGTGCTGTCCGCTCAGACCTGAGGAGAAGGCCCTGGGAGGAGACCTGGACGGGAGCTGCCTGCTCAGAGCTGAGGAGAACGCCCCGTGAGGAGACCGGGACAGGTGCTGCCCGCTCAGAGCTGAGGAAAAGCCCCGTGAGGGGACCTGGATGGGTGCTGCTTGCTCAGATCTGAGGAGAAGGCCCCGTGAGGAGACCTGGACAGGTGCTGCCTGCTCAGAGCTGAGGAGAAGGCCCTGTGAGGAGACCTGGATGGGTGCTGCCTGCTCAGATCTGAGGAGAAGGCCCTGTGAGGAGACCTGGATGAGTGCTGCCTGCTCAGAGCTGAGGAGAAGGCCCCGTGAGGAAACCGGGACGGGTGCTGCCTGCTCAGAGCTGAGGAGAAGGCCCCATGAGGAGACCGGGATGGGTGCTGCCTGCTCAGATCTGAGGAGAGGGCCCCGTGAGAAGA
>NW_004443938.1:12702391-12738255 GCF_000243295.1 Trichechus manatus latirostris | reverse complement strand
GACCGGGATGGGTGCTGCCTGCTCAGATCTGAGGAGAGGGCCCCGTGAGAAGACCTGGATGGGTGCTGCCTGCTCAGAGCTGAGGAGAAGGCCCCGTGAGGAGACCGGGATGGATGCTGCCTGCTCAGAGCTGAGGAGAAGGCCCCGTGAGGAGACCTGGACGGGTGCTGCCTGCTCAGACCTGAGGAGAAGGCCCCGTGAGGAGACCTGGATGAGTGCTGCCTGCTCAGAGCTGAGGAGAAGGCCTCGTGAGGAGACCTGGATGGGTGCTGCCTGCTCAGAGCTGAGGAGAAGTCCTCGTGAGGAGACCTGGATGGGTGCTGCCTGCTCAGACCTGAGGAGAAGGCCCCGTGAGGAGACTGGGATGGGTGCTGCCCGCTCAGAGCTGAGGAGAAGGAGAAGACCTTGTTCCCCCAGATCAGCACTCACAGTCACAAGTGTGCAGTTTGCTGAGCATGGGCAACCTCAGCAGTGTTGGATCCATTGGATGCATGTCAGGCCAAGGAGCAGGGTTGTTCTTGGTTCCCATCTCCTTGGGGGTCTGTAGTTAAATCTGCTCCATTGTGCTATGCCGTTGCCCCTTCAGACACGATTTGTAACCCTGGTCTCTCGCCGTCGTCCTAGCTTTCAGAAAGGAACTCTGCGAATGAACTGTCTCGACTGCCTGGACCGAACCAACACTGTGCAGTGCTTCATCGCTCTCGAGGTCAGTGTCTGCAACCCCGGCCATCGCACTGACAGAGCACCTCAGGCAGCATGGGGGGTGTCTCTGGGTCAGCTCTGACTCTGAGAGAGGGAGACTGGGCTGAGCTGTGCTTCTCTGGGCAGTGGGCTTCCCCATCCACAATATGCCTTTGCCCTGTCATAGGGAAACTCACTTCACACATTTTTTGGATTGTGCCTGGACAAGGCAGCCCGGAGGTACCAGGTGCCCCCTTGAGAGACAGGAGTCCCGTGTGGGCAGAGACAGGAGTCCCATGTGGGCAGAGACAGGCAGGGCTGCCTCAGGGTGGCTGAGTGAGACCCGGGAGGGAGTAGGAAGTCTGAAGACCAGAGTCTGTGTGTGGCCTACTGGCCTCTCCTGGCTCATGGCTTGGAGGGGGAAGGTGGGTCAGTGCCACTTGCTGTCCAGGCCTCCTGTGGTGGTGGTGATGGGGTCAGGGGTCGGGGGGTCAGAGTGGACTAGGTGGAGCACATAAATAAAGCCAGGGTGAGTTGTGGCGAGAACTTTCTCTGCAGCCAGAACTTCTCTTGCTCTGGGTGGTGCGGTCTTCCGGGGCCCCAAGCAGCCTACAATGTTCTGAAATAAGGAGCTTGCTAAGGTGACCCCCGGTGGCGTTCGCTCCAAGGCCAGGGAGCCACTGGCAGCTGTGGAGAAGCCCCTGGTGACGCCCTGTATTTCTCGCCCAGGTCCTCCATCTGCAGCTTGAGAGCCTGGGGCTGCATTCAAAGCCCATCGCTGACCGCTTCGTGGAGGCCTTCAAAGCCATGTGGTCCCTGAACGGGCACAGCCTGAGCAAAGTATTTACAGGCAGCCGGGCCCTGGAAGGGAAGGCTAAGGTAGGGGCAGTCAGGGAGGGAGGGCAGGGGGCCCACAGTGAGTCTCTCTCATGGTCTTGCTCCCGGCCTGCGGCAGGTGGGGAAGCTGAAGGATGGGGCCCGCTCCGTGTCACGCACGATCCAGTCCAACTTCTTCGATGGGGTGAAGCAGGAGGCCATCAAGCTTCTGCTAGTTGGGGACGTCTACAGTGAGGAGTCAGCTGACAAAGGCAGGATGCTTATGGACAACACAGCACTTCTGGGTAAGAGGGCCCTCTGCTTGCATGGAGGGACAGGTGTGGGGGATGTGCCTGCCAACCCCACATTCTACCCCTCCTCGTGGAATCCAAGAAGGAGAATGGCAGACGCCCCCTTCCAGTGTAGGGCAGAGTGGAGAGCACCTGCTCTTTGGATTTCTGGCCTTGATTTCTACGTAATCCGTCTCATGATCTGACCAGTTTACCTGAGCCACTTACAGCTGCTGCTCTTTCTCCTGGATGTTTTGTTTATTTATTTATTTTACCATACTTGTGGCTACAACTTTATTACAACCAAAAAGGATACGAAGAGACACGTAGGGTGAGGTCTGGGAGGAGTCACAGCACAGAGCTTACATGTCCCTAAGGGGGCTCTTATGGGCCTCACCACATGGCCAAGATAGATTACATCATGCCTTGTGAGGCTTGATTAGCCCCAGACCCCCAGTTGGTCCCAGTCGGTCTGGTCAGCCCCCATTCAGGTGATGGCACAGCTAGAAAGAACTGAGAACAAGGGCAGATCGCCTTCTGTGAGGTGGTTCCATACCTCGCAGTGCCTTACAGCTGTTATCTCTAAGGCTTAAAACCTTCCTCTGACAAGGTTGCACAACATCACGGAGTTGTACACGTAGAAATTGTTGAACTGGTGAAGGTTTCCTTACGTATACTTTCACTACAATTAAAAAAAAAAAAATCCTAGGAGGAATTCATATTCCCAAACCCAAACCAGTTGCCGTTGAGCCGATTCCGACTCCCAGCACACTATAGGACAAAGTACAACTGCCCCTTGGGGTTTCCAAGGCTGTAAATCTTCATGAGAGCAGACTGCTGCATCTTCCTCCCGCAGAGCAGCTAGTGGGTTCAAACCACTGACGTCTGTGGGGCAGTGTGATAGATATATTTGCAACAACACCAAAAAAGAGTAGCTTCTGAGGCTGCTTATGTACAACCAAATACCTCATGAGATTTGGTTCCTTGGTTGGGAGGTTTAGGGTCATGGTTTCATGGGACATACCAGCCAAGCACTTAACCACTGCGCCACCAGGGCTCGCCTGAGTAGTATAGTAAGTTTTGTTTAGTAGCAAGGTAGATATTATGGCACAAAATAACAGATATGATTTAGATTTTTGGTTAAGTCAGTAGTTTAAAAAATTGAATATATTTTGGGTCTCCAGAGGATGGACATGGTTCAATGTAGTGAGTTTTAAAAGCTACAGGTCTGAGGTATAAAAAATATATATATTTTAGACACGCTGAACGGAAGGTGGAAAATTCAAAGATGGGTGTTTTGGTTGGTAAGACATTTTAAGTATATGTATATATATACATATATATATATGTATGTAATATGAGAACAGACTGCTGTATCTCCCTCCCGCGGAGCAGGTGGTGGGTTTGAACCACCAACTTCTATGGAGCAGTGTGATAGATACATTTACAACAATGACAAAAAAAAAAGAGTAGCTGCTGAGGCTGCTTACATGCAACCAGGCACCTCATGGGATTTGGTTCCTTGGCTGGGAGGTTTAGGGTTATGGTTTCATGAGACACCGCAGTTAATTGGCCTAATGACGTGTTTAGTGCTTCTGTTCTACCTCCTAGTTCCTTGCATGGTGCCTGAGACCTTAAAAGCTTGTAAGTGGCCATCCATGATTGGTACAATGATGGTCTCTATTCTCCTGGAGCAACAGAGTAAGAAGGAGAGTCAAGAATAGGAGGAGGAAATTGAATGTACGTCTAATTGCTTCCATGAACAACTGCCTCCTTTGCCATGAGACCAGAAGAGCTGGATGGTACCTGTCTCCCATTACTGAACATTTTAATCAAAGTTTCTATAAAGGAATACTGACCAAACAGGGGAAAATGGAGATCAAAACTTCAAATTCTCGTGGACTCCAGCCTTTCTGGAGCCATGGAGGCTGGATGAACCCCTGAATCTATTGCCCTGAGATAATCTTTAAACCTTAAACCAAAAATATGCCCTGAAGTCTTCTTAAAACCAAACAATAGTTTAGCTTAACTAGTGAAGAATGTCTGCCTTGAGTATGGTGCTCTTTTAAGATCTATGCATATGGATCAAATTGACAGCAGCAACTCAGATCAGATAGAAAACTTAGGGGTCAATGAGTTTATGTTAAGGGGGGAGGAACGGCTCAGAAAAGGAGGGTGAGAGTGGTTGCACAACTCGAAGAATGTAATCAATATCACTGAATTGTATGTGTAAAAATTGTTGAACTGATGTATGTTCTGCTGTGTATATTCTCAACAACAGCAACAAAAATAAAATATATACGAAAAAGAAAAACTCTATGGGACAGTTCTTCTCTGTCACATGGGGTTGCTATGAGTCTAAATGGACTCAATGGCACCTAACAACAACGTTTTCATGACTTTATTGCAAAAATACTGTAAGATAAATGTACTGGTTTTTGTGGTTTACAGCCTTTGTCTTTATAAGGTTCATATTTTGGCCCATAGCTATAGACTAGTGAATTCATCTTCCTGGGACAGGGAGCCCCTTCTGTGTATGAGCTGCAGAGAGATGTGCCTTTTTATCATTCCATACAGTGACTCCCAGGATCCTGAAAGCTATGTCCGAGCGGCAGTCCGAATTCACAAATTTCAAACGGATCCGTATCGCCATGGGAACGTGGAATGTAAATGGAGGGAAGCAGTTCAGGAGCAATCTCCTTGGGACCGGAGAGCTGACCGACTGGCTGCTGGATTCGCCCAAGCTTTCTGGAGTTGCCGAATTTCAGGGTGAGAGCAATTACTTTGGAGAAAACAAAACATAAACTCCATTTATCCCTCAGGTTTGACCTTTTTAATAACTGTTGCTGTGTGGAATTCAATACTGGGTAATTTTTTTTTACTTTTCAGAATGTTCCAGAACACTGCCTAACAAATTAACGACTTGTAGTTGACCTTTCTTTTTTTTTTTTTTAATTAGTAGACTTTATTTTTTTAGAGCAGTTTTAGGTTTACAGAAAAATTGAGCAGCAAGTACAGAGAGTTCCCATCTAAACCCTCTCCCCCTGTGCACAGTTTCTTCTATTATCAACACTATTATTAACATCTTGCATTTCTGTGGCACATTTGTTACAACTGATGAGCCGGTATTGATACGTTATTATTAACTAAGGTCCGTAGTTTACATTAGGGTTCGGTGTTCGTGTTGTAAGGAGTCCTAGTGACACAGTAGTTAAATGCTCGGCTGCTAACCAAAAAGTCTGCAGTTCGAACCCACCAGCTGCTCCACAGGAAAAAAATGATGTGACATTTGCTGCCCGTAAAGATTACAGCCTTGAAAGCCCTAATGGGGCAGTTCTACTCTGTCCTATAGGGTCGCTGTGAGTCGGAATCAACTCGATGGCAATGGGTTTGGTTTTCTCCTTTGTGTTATAAGTCCTATGGGCTTTGATATGTGTATAATGTCATGTGTCCACCATGACGGTGTCGTGCAGAATAGTTTCACTGCCCAAAGAAGGCCCTGGGCTCCACCTACTCATCCCTCCCTCCCTGGATCTTCTGACTCTCTCTATACACCCACTCCTCACATGTCGACTTTCTCATTATCCGACACTTTGCATTTACAGCAATAGTAAAAAAGTCTACTATGTGACTCCTTTGTGCTTAACGACGCACATCTGGCAGTAACAAACGCCGGACACCAAGGTGTGAGCCGAGAGTAACGCTTGCTGTGATGGTCAAGGTTATGGGTCAGCTTGGCTGGGCCATGATTCTCAGCAGTTTGGCAGTTATGTGATGATGTAATTTGGCAGTTATATAATGATGTCGTCATCCTAATTTTCACATAACATCTATTTTTGCTAACAACCTGGTCTTTGGAACCCAAGCATGTCGATTAGTGAGGAGTGGGTATATTTTGCCTTTTCCAGAATGTCATATAGTTGGAATCATAGAATGTGTAGCTTTTTGAGACTGAGGTGGCTCCTCTTTTCATAATATTTGGAAGAGTTATCAAAGGGGCGAACCTCTCTTTCATATGTGGAGATTTTGTTGTCTGAGGTTTTCAATGTTAGATCCTGTTTGTCATACGACATTGTGGCTTACAGAGCTTTGTTGCTGTCAGGAGCTTGTCTGGAGCCAAACGTTTAATGTTAGTGGCTGACCAAGCACATCTTGATATCCTGCATTTTCTCAGACCAACTAAATACACCCATTGTAAGCAGTCAAGAAAGAGTTTGTGTACCCAGTAATAATAAAATAATTCCAAGTGTGGCGCCTCCCCTCTGTCTCATATCAGGCAATGTAATATTCAGTGGCCTCAGAACTCGGCATTTGAAGTCTCAGTTACTTTGTCAGTCAGCATTGACCCAGGAGCCTTGCTTTCCTGCCTCCTTGGATTCTGGAGGAGCCTCATTACCCAGGGCATTGCCTGTTGATGAGTGATTTGGCCCATGGACGTGGGGGGCCATACCCCGGCCATGCGCAGAGCCCCGCCTGCTCCCTCCTTTCCTGCCCACAGATGGGGGAGCGCTCCAGTCCGCAGCTCAGAGTTAGAGGGATTCTCAGTGTAAATGGGACCATGTAGGCGGATGTGGTGTGTCCAGAGACCACTCTGTCCCCACGGATGCTGAGGACATTGAGAACAACCTTCAAGCCAGTGCATGTGGCTGAAGGCCAGTTGAGCCTCTGCTGCCAATGGTGACTCCTCCTCGTTTGCCTGAGGGAACCGTGTGGGCGGTTGCACCAGCTTATGGTGACTTTGCAGGGATCTTATGGGGCTAGAAGTAGTGGGGTCGCTCCTGCTAGAAGCCTACCAGATTCAGGACAAGGAAGACTTGTAGTTACTGTTGCCAACCAGATCAAGCAGAGGAACAGGTATTGTTTTGTTTTGTTTTAAACGGAAGCTTTAAGCCAGTGAAGCTTGAAGTTCATAGTTGACCTGTTGGTGCAACAGAAAGGAAGTGGCTCACCCAGCCTTCCACTGATGGGGGGAGAGGGTGGATTTCACTGTCGCAGCAGTTGGAGCACATCCGGACCTGACACCTCCGGAACCGAGTGTCACAGCGGGGCCAGAGAGCAATGGGTCCAGTCATGTGCTGTGGGGATTGTGTCGAGCCTAAACTTGCCCGGTTAAAGGGAACAGAGACGGAATGGCTCACTGTGCTTCCTTTAAGCCAGGCATCTTGGGAACAGATGTCATCAAAGCCATGCCTTGGGTCGGGCTGGGTTTTCTCTGCTCTGCAGCGGCGGATTAACTAGTAAACGGTATGCCATTGGCTGGCATTGAGCAAGGTACGCACGGGCTTAATTGTGTTTACTTGCTAATCTGTGGTGAGCAGTTGCACATGGGTTTCACCACATGTTTGCCATGGTGGGGGACAGGTGAAATTGTGCACTGCAGATTGGTGGAAGGTACAGTTGGGCCTGTGCGTATCTGGCTTATTTGGTGGTCGAGTGGTTTCCAACTGGAAAGTTACCAGGAAGGAAGAGGGGGCGGACGTTATACGGTGGGCCAGGCAGGTGCCCGGTGTTTCACATGGGATACATGATCTAGCGTAGGCTTCCAGGCGACCTTGTGAGGGGTGGTTACAGACCCTTTCTGCAGATAAACAGAGGTTCGGGGGCTCACAGCTGCCCAAGGATGCACCCAGGGAAAGGTGATGTGTCATGTGGGTGCGCACAGTAGGACTAGAGGGAAGGGGGATCCAGGGCACCTTCTCTGAGTGGGCTGGGTTGGTGCACGCTGGCTGTGTGAGGCAGTGTGGCTGAGAAGAGGGACAGGCCCAGGCCGTGGCAGTTCTGATTCCCTCCATCTACCACCTTTCTCCAGATGACTGCAGCCCTGCCGACATCTTTGCCGTGGGGTTTGAAGAGATGGTGGAGCTGAGCGCAGGGAACATTGTCAATGCCAGGTAAGCGACCAGCGTGAGGGGCAGGAGGTGGTCCCCTGCAGGGGCCTGGCCGGGAGCGGGCCTTTCTCGGAGCCACTCCGCTTCTGAATCTGTGGTGATCCAGCTGTGCAAGGAGCCAGCCCCACCTGTGTCACCTTATTAGCATATGCTCACAGGTGTGGTCTGGAGGCCTGTAGAAAACAGGGCACCTCAATGACCCAGGAAGTTCCAGCAGTTTAGCGTTATCTCAGGAACTGAGACAAAGGACAAAGACAAAATCACTCTAGGTAAAGTTAAAGTAAACCCTACAACTCTTTCCCTACTAACATATACACCTGCCCTTCCTCTTTACGCCCTGCCGAAGAGAAGAGAAGGAAGGTGTGGTTGTGGACTTGGCCTCTGGCCTCTGTTGAGGTGATTCACGCTGCCCTGGGGCTGGGTGTGTGTGCCTGGAGGGTGGGGTGGGCTGGGTGGGGCCAGTCCTCTTCCCTGGCTTCAGGTGACAACTTCTGGGTGCAGGGAGGGGTGCCTTTCTTCTCAACGCCAGGTACAAAGGAAAGAATCAAAACCACGGATTCATATTTGGTATAAAATGAACCTGGCTTTTTTTTTTTTTTTAATTGTGGTCAAGTATGCACAGCGTAAAATTTCCATTTTCAAGTGTGCATTAATCACACTCAGTGTTGTGCAACCAATACCACTATTGGTTTCCGAAACTTTTTCATCACCCCAAACAGAAACTCAGTGCCCCTTAAGCAATACCTCCCCATTCCCTCTCCTGCCAGCCACTGGTAATCGCTAATCTACTTTCAGCTCTATAGATTTGCCTATTCTAATATTTTATGTGATGTTTTATATAAGTGGGATCTCACGCAGTACTTGTCTTTGTGTCTGACTTGTTTCACTCAGCATAATGCTTTTAAAGTCCATCCATGTCATCCGTGTATCAGAACTTCATTTCTCTTTGTGGCTGAATAATATCTCATTGTATAGATACACCACATTTTGTTTATCCATTCATCTGTTGGTGGATACTTAGGTTGTTTCCACTTTGAAGCTATTGTGAATAGCGCTGCAATGAATTTTGGTGTACAAGTATCTGTTTGAGTCCCTGCTTTAAATTCTTTTGAGTATATAACCAGGAGCGGAATTGCTGGGTCATATGGTAATTCTTTCTTTAACTTTTTGAGGAACCACAAAACTGTTTTCTAGAGTGGCAGCGCCATTTTGCATTCCCACCAGCAATGCATAAGGGTTCCACAGCCTCTCCAACACTTGTTATTTTCCTTTTTTTTTCATAATAGCCATCCTAGTGGATGTGAAGGGGTATCTCATTGTGGCACACAACAACAATGACTAATGTCGAGCATCGTTTCATGTACTTAGTGGCCATTTCTATATCCTCTTTGGAGCTCTGGTGGCACAGTGGTTGAGAGCTACGGCTGCTAACCAAAAGGTCAGCAGTTTGAATTCACCAACCACTCCTTGGAAACCCTATGGGGCAGTTCTTCTCTGTCCTCTAGGGTCGCTATGAGTCAGAATAGACTCGACGGCAACAGGTTTTTCCATCCTCTTTGGAGACATGTCTTTTCAAGTCCTTTGGTCATTTTTAAATTGCATTGTTTGTCTTTCTGTTGTTCCTTTCAGCCATCCCCCACACCCCCTCAAGTTCCAGTTTTATTCCAAGGAACTTTCAGAACAAATCAATAAAACGAATTCAGTTAAGCTCTTGTGATGAAGGTCCTGTCCTGGGTTCCAGGGATGGAGGTGGGAGGTACTTCAATGAGTGTGACACCAAAAAGATCTTTGGAGTCCATGACAGGAGACAGGTGGTCACTGAGTTGGGATGCAGGCAGGACAGCATCAGTTCCGTAAAAGGATACGACTAGGGCTGGAGGAGTTGGGGGTGGGAGCGCGCCCCAGCTGCCTGTCTGCAGCGCCCTCTGCTGTCTCCTCTCCAGCACCACCAACAGGAAGATGTGGGGAGAGCAGCTCCAGAAGGCCATCTCGCGCTCTCATAGGTACATCCTCTTGACATCAGCACAGCTGGTGGGCGTCTGTCTTTTCATCTTCGTGCGCCCCTACCATGTCCCCTTCATCAGGTAAGATTGTTCAGGGGACGAACACCTGGGGGAGCGAGGGCTTGACAGTCTCTGATTTTGTTCTGTGGCCTCCTCCTCCTCTTTCCCTCCTGTATCAGGAATCAGGATCTGCCATTATTCTAGAGAAATGTAACAAAACCCTTCAGTGAAAACTAAGTGGACTAGAGCACTGTATCGCCATTAAAAAGTCACCATGGGAAACATCTAAGTCAGGAAGCTGAGCTCTTTTGGAAAAAGTGTTACAAGATCAGCATTATCCAAGTTCAGTTTTGCATGAGGAAAGGGACTCCTTGTTGAAATTTTACAGACAAGAAACTCTCTGACCAAGTGTTGAGTAATTCAGCAGGAAATGCCAATTCTTTTGTCACTTTTTAAAAAGAATTCTAAGCAGGATTTGTGAGCAGAAAGCTGTACAGCTGTCTCGACCCCACTGTGGCTGCTCCAAGGTGACAGCTTGTCAGAATGTCAGAAAAGGGAGACCTCTGGGAATGTGTTTCCTGCCAGGAAACGTGGGATGTGTGTGTGCATATACATGTGTGCGTGCTTGTGCATACATATGTGTTTAAGATTCTGAAAGCACCTTTCAGCCAAAGATTAGACAGGCCTATGAAACAATAACACACGTGAGAAACGTGCTTCTTAGATCAACTAAGTATACAAGACCAAATGGGTAACGCCTGCCCAAACGCAAAGATGAGAAGGCAGAAAGGGACAGGAAAACTGGAAAAATGGACATGGGGAACCAGGGAAAGGGAAAGGGGGAGAATGCTGACACAATGCAGGGATTGCAACCAATGTCACAAAACAACTTGTGTATAAATGTTTGAATGAGAAACTAATTTACACTGTAAACTTTCACTTAAAGCACAATAAAATTAAAAAAAAAAGATTTTGGAGGAACTCACCTTTTCACTTAACTGTTTTAACATCTTCCTTCATATTGCTACCTGGTCTTAGTCATATCATTCAAATTTCCTCCTGTCTTTCTAATTGTTCCACCACCTTTCCGTCGGTTTACCCGACTGTGGTGGTTTGCGTGTTGCTATAATGCTGGAAGCTATGCCACCAGTATTTCAAGTACCAGCAAGGTCACCCCTGGTGGATAGATTTCAGCAGAGCTTCTAGACTAAGACAGGCTAGGAAGAAGGACCTGGAGAGCTACTTCTGAAAATTAGCTAATGAAAACCCTATGGATCACAACAGAATAATGCCTGATATAGTGCTGGAAGATGAGCCCCCCAGAGGTTGGAAGGCACTGAAAGTACACAGTGGCCACAACAATGGACTTGAGCATACCAACCATCAGGAAGATGGCAGAGGACTGGACAACATCTCATTCTGTTGTACATCGGATCATCATGAGTTGGAGCCAACTTGACAGCAACTAACAACTAATTCTAATTGCTGATGTCAGGTGTGAGCTAGCCTTTTCCTCCTAAATCAAGTCGGATTACACCTGGTCGAGCACCTCTGTATATTTGGAAGACCACTCGTGTACCCTTGGTCTAGCTAGCAAGACTGTGCCCTGGGTTCTCAATCCTCTTTTATGAATCTTCCAGCAAAGTTTTTAAGTTACAACCCTTTGAACGTGTTATGGCAGTCTGGAAGAGTCCAGCTTTCGTGGGTAAAAGTTAATAAAGGTTAGAGTCACGGTTAGGTTAGGGTCAAGGTTGGAGATGAACCTTGAAAAAGGAGCGACGTTGAGGAGTTCTAAATTTCCCAACCCGGCCTCGGGTCTGGTCACCTGTGTCCTCAGCCTCTCAGTTTGGCTCAAGCTTGTTTAGCTGGCACACCCATTCCCAAGCTGTCCCCCTTGTGTTGTTTGCTGAGTAACAGTCCAGAGAGCAGACACACTGGTGGGCCTCAGTCTGTGACCCAGTCGCTGGTGTTAAGTTGTTTGCTTTCAGTCCATGGGTCCATGGATGAGCCACTCACTTGTTGTTGTTAGGTGCCATCAAGTTGGTTCTGAATCACAGTGACCCTATGTACAACAGAATGAAACACTGCCCAGTCCAACACCATCCTCACAATCCTTGTTATGCTTGAGCCCATTGTTGCAGCCACTGTGTCAATCCATCTTGTTGAGGGTCTTCCTCTTCTTCACTGACCCTCTACTTTACCCAGCATGATGTCCTTCTCCAGGGACTAATCCCTCCTGATAACATGTCCAAAGTATGTGAGATGAAGTATGTGAAACGAATGTATGTGTGCATTAGAAATTGGCATTTTACGTGGGAACAGAACATCAAATCTCTGTGGAAACCAGACTTACTGGATCCACTGAGACTGGGGAACCTCCAAATCTACTGTCCTGAAATAATCTTTAAACCTTGCATCAAAACTATCCCATGGAACATCTAGCTCATTTGGCATAACACAGTTTATAAAGACAATGTTCTACATTCTACCTTGGTGAGTAGTGTCTGGGGTCTTAAAAGCCTGTGAGCAGTCATCTAAGATACTCCACTGGTCTCACCCTTTCGGGAACAAGGGAGAATGAAGAGAACAAGATACAAGGAAAAGATTAGTCCAAAGGACTAATGGACCACAGCTACCACAGACTCCACCAGACTGAGTCCAGTACAGCCAGACAGTGCCTGGCTACCACCACTGACTACTCTGACCGGGATCACAATAGAGGGTCCTGGACAGAGCTGGAAAAGGATGTAGAACAGAATTCTAACTCACAAAAAAAGACCAGATTTACTGGCCTGACAGACTGGAGAAACCCCGAGAGTATGGCCCCCGGACACCCTTTTAGCCCAGTGGTGAAGCCCCTCCTGAAATACACCATTCAGCCGGGGATTGGGCAGCCTCATGAAATAAAACAGGACTAATGAGGCACAACAGTCCAGGGACCAGGACTAGAGGGCAGGAGGGGACAGGAAAGCTGGTGATAGGGAACCCAAGGTTGAGAAAGGACAGTGTTGACATGTCATGGGGTTGTCAACCATTGTCATAGGGCAATATGTGTACTAACTGTTTAATGAGAAACTGTTTGTTCTGCAAACCTTCATTTAAGGTACAAAAAAAAAAAAAGAATTATCTATGTGAGATCAAATGGACAACAGCAACTCAAAAGGTTTGATGGGAAGCCTAGGGGGCAGTGAGTGGAAGATAATGGTGATGGAATAATTTGGAAAAGGAGAGTGAGAATAGCAGCACAACTGGAAGAATGTAATCGATGTCACTGAATTGTACATGTAGAAACTTTCAAAATGGTGTAATTTTGGCTGTGTATATTTTCACCCAAAAAAAAGGTCCTCAAGGTCGAGAAGGGAGAGTGTTGGTATGTCGTGGGGTTGTTAACCAATGTCATAAAACAACATGTGTACTGATTGTTTAAGAGAAACTATTTATTCTGTAAACCTTCATCTAAAGTACAGTAAAAAAAATTTAAAAAAAAACCTATCCCATGAAGTCATCTATAAACAAAACAGTTTAGCTCAATTCGTAAAGAACATTTAGCTCTTTTAAAGAATTATTTTTATGAAATCAAGTTGACAACAGTAACTAAAGCACAGTTGAGAACTTTAAGGGGCATAGAGAGTAAAAGTTAATGGTGGTAAAACAAGATGGGCAGAGATTGAGAGAATAGTGACATACGCAAAGAATGTAACCCGTGGCATTGATTTGTACATGTAGAAATTGAATGGGTATATGTTTTGTTGTATATATTTTCACCAAAACAAAAGTTGGCTTGAGTGTGAGTGGGAGTCTGTGTTGAACAAAAATCAGTTTGAAACCACCTACCAGCCCAGCATAAACAGCTGGTTGTTTCCTTGTCCTTGAACTGTGTTGATTATCTGGATGACACCTCCTGTGCTTTGCATGGAAGACACATGGGGTGGGGGACCATGATGTGACGTTCATGGAAGCTGAAAGCAGGACCTGACGTGTTGGTAACTTCATCCAGTGCATCCTCGGGACTCTCTGAGTACAAAGCCCATCAGAGTTGGGGCTGTCTAGGAGATACTCTGTCCTTCCACGAGGGAACTTGTCCTTAGTGAGAGGAGAGGCCTCCTTACAATGGGAGCCATGGACACCATGTTGGTCACTCAACAAGATGTGACTCAACAGACTCTGAACTGAAGCCACTGTGACTAGGGCTCTTCTCTAGAGCAAAACAGGTTCATGTGTTTCCTTGTTGCCACTAAGAGACCAACGCGATGTGTGCATTCTTCTGTTCCAGGGACGTGGCCATCGACACGGTGAAGACAGGGATGGGAGGAAAGGCGGGGAACAAAGGTGCCGTGGGCATCCGCCTCCAGTTCCACAGCACCAGCTTCTGCTTCATCTGCAGCCACCTGACGGCTGGGCAGTCCCAGGTGAAAGAGAGAAACGAGGACTACAAGGAGATCACCCAGAAGCTGAGCTTCCCGACGGTGAGAGGCGGGGATGGTGGACGGAGCCCGGTGGTGGTGATGGGGTTGTGGTGCTGTGGCCTCCTGCTCATTAAGTCCCATCAGTGAGTTTTTGAGCTGCTCGTGTGCGCCAGGCATTGGGGACACAACCATAAGGAGGGGCTCTGCCCTTGAGGTGTTCAACATTGGGGGAGGTGGAATGGATGTGTCCTTCCATGGTAATGACCAGGGACGCACATGGGTAATCCAGCCCTGGGCTATTCTGTGCCCCCTCTTATCTCTGTGTCTATACATTTCTTGGGTGTCTTTATGCACCCTGAATTTTCTCACGTGCATTTTCCAATTTTGCAGTTCAACTGGGTAGAATGAGGGAAGAAAACCAATGTGTCCATGCTTTGTCCAAGTTAGTGAAGAACATTTGAGTCCATTTTCTTGCCATTCACCATCTTTACATATACATCCAACAGAATGGCTCAGATAAGAACCCCATTTTAGACATCAGCAGAATTCATAACTACTGAGCCCTGGATCCTGCCATCTGGGCTTGAGGTTCTGATAACACACGTAATGCTGCCCTCTAGTGGTGGACCAGAGGTTTTCACTCTGAAAACAAAAACCCTTTGCCATCAAGTCGATTCTAGCTCCTGGCGACCCTGCGTGTGTCAGAGTAGAACTGTGCACCATAGGGGTTTCAATGGCTGATTTTTCAGAAGTAGATTGCCAGGACTTTCTTCCCGAGGTGCCTCTGAGTGAACTTGAACCGCCGCCTTTTCTGTTAGCCAAGCGTGTTAACTGTTTGCATCACCCTGGGACTCCTTTCACTCTGAAGCCAGCAGATTTTCTGTTTAAATTATGATTTCAGTGTTCTCCTTCTTATGCAAAGATGATGCCCGGCACACCTCTGGCACACCCTCAGCGAGCTCCAGCTGTTTCCTGGTAGTGAGGACAGACTTTTCTGGCCACGTGCTCTTCCAGTGTCTGGTCGAGTCACACAGCTCTTCCATATGAGGACAGGGTCCTTAGGCTTGGCCTCCCGTGCGCTGGACTGCACACGCACGCAAGGCTCAGCTTCCTTAGTTTTCATTGTAAGTGCCATGCTCCTAGTAAAAAAAAAAGGTGTAGTTTTTATTTCTTGAGTTAAAGGAGAAACAAATAAGTAGTTTGGGAAATTTTCAGTTTCTGGTTTTCCAGATTTATGTAGCACATTAACCAAACCAAGAACCGGTTGAGTCGATTCTGACTCATAGTGACCTATAGGATAGAGTAGAACTGCCCCACAGGGTTTCCAAGGAGCAGCTGGTGGATTCGAACTGCTGACCTTTTGGTTAGCAGCTGAGCTCTTAACCACTGCACCACCAGGGCTCCATGTAGAACATCATGCATGTTTTCTTATACATTAGTGTGATTTTGTTAAAAAGTCCAATGAATAAAATGCTTGAAATATTTTACTAGGGGGGAAAAAATCAAGCCTATGTCACTTAAAAATGCTATTTCGAAATAGGACACATTCAGAGTAATTAAGGGGCTCATACTATAGCTCTTTTTTTCAACAGCAGAATTACTGAGGGTACCGTACACCTGTGCTGTCCAATATAGTAGCCACTAGCCACAAGTTCAGCTGCTATTCATAAGGTTTTCACTGGCCAGTTTTTTCAGAAGTAGACTGCCAGGTCCTTCTTCTTAGTCTCTCAGTCTGGAAGCTTCACTGAAACCAGTCCACCAAGGGTGACCCTACTGGTATTTGAAATACCAGTGGCAAAGCTTCCAGTATCACAGCAACATGAAGCCACCACAGCATGATAAACTGAGACTTACTTTGGACACACACACTTTGGACATGTTATCAGGAGGGATCAGTTCCTGGAGAAGGACATCATGCTTGGTAAAGTGCAGGGTCAGCAAAAAAGAGGAAGACCCTCAATGAGATGGATTGGCACAGTGGCTGCAACAGTGGGCTCAAGCATAACAACGATCATGAGGATGGTGCAGGACCAGGCAGTGTTTCGTTCTGTTGTACACGGGGTCGCTATGGGTCAGAACCGACTCGACAGCACCTAACAACTAACAACAGCCACAAGTAGCTGTTTAAATTTTTTTTTAAAAATTGCTTCCTCTGTTGCACTGGCCACATTTAATGTGTTCAATAGTTATGTGTGGCTAGTGGCTACCAGGTTAGACAGGACAATGCAGATATAGAACATTCCTGTCATTGCAGAAAGAGCTATTGGACAGCACTGTTCTATACACTCATTGTATTTGTTGTACAGTCATTGTAATCCTTTTGTCTAGATTATTATTGTGGGCTGGGGAGAGGGGAATGCCACATAGTGTAGTAGAACAGAAACGGATGATGGAGATAGTGGATCTGAGTTCAAATCTTGTCTCCGTCACGTGCTAGCTGTGTAACCTCCGCAGGTTAGTTTCTGAACGTTTTTTTTTTTTGGAAATCTGAAAAAGAGAGCCGATAGTATCTGCTACGCAGGGCTGCTGTGAGGAGGAAATGCTCCCGAGCACGGTCTTAACAGACTTGGCCCTTGTAGATGTTGATACACAGCAGCTGCTGTCATTGTTGTGATTCCTCGGGGAAGAGAGAGGACCAGGAGCCTGGGTTCCCGCTGTCCAGGGCTGGGCTGGCTGACGTGGGTTCTGGTGGGCGTGGGCTCATGGTGACTGGGCCAGATGAGGAGGAAAGACGAGGAGGTGAGGATGAGATGGTGGATCTCAGCGTGAAATGTGCAAACTCAGTGAAGTCTTAGGAAGTTGCATATCCTAAGCACTTACACTGTTTTTCTTAAACCTCATCCTCATAACGCTGAATGTTTGGGCAGTTCTTAGCTAGAGACAGATCCTCATGACTTGGATCAGCAGAGTAAACATTTATGTCATGCTCTTCCCATTAGAGTTGGAGCTTTCTCCAAACCACTGGACAAAACCATTCTCTGAAATTAAAAGGCAAGCCATGTAAAAATTCCTAGATTTTTTAATGGGATTTGTGAAAAGTGAAATGCTCTCACAGAAGACCTTATTTTTTAAGGTACATTTTAAGACAGTTGTAGTTTTCTTGTCATCTGTGTGTGACCATGTTTTTCTTCCCTCTCCCGCCTTCCTGTAAGCATAACATGCTTCACTGATCTCTGTTTTCTTTGCAACTTTAGGGAAGAAACATTTTTTCTCACGACTATGTGTTTTGGTGCGGCGATTTAAACTACCGCATCGATCTTACGTATGAAGAAGTCTTCTATTTTGTTAAACGCCAAGACTGGAAGAAACTTCTGGAATTTGATCAGCTACAGCTACAGAAGTCAAGTGGAAAAGTAAGTTGTGCTTTTAAAAGTTTTTTTAGCAGTTGCTCCGATATGGTGTAATATTAAACGTACACTCTAGTTTTCAGCAAACTAAGTTTCATGAGTGGATTTAACAGCATTCCTGATATTGTAGAAAACAGGTGTGGCGTACGAACTTAGAGAAACACAGACGTTCATTCACACACACTTCCGTTTGTCCTGAAACGAGCCTGAGGAGCAACAATGGAACTCCATCTGCCGGCACTAGAGCGCCCTCCTGTGGCTGGAGGTGGATTTGTTGTCTTTACTTTTTCAGACAAGCTGAGCCTTCAGTTTCTCTGTGCCTCACCAGTGAGTTACCAGCTGCTGTCCAGTTGACTCTAACTCGTGGCGACCCCGTGTGTGTCAGAGTAGAACTGTGCTCATACGGTTTCCAATGGTCGATTTTTCAGAAGTAAATTGCCAGGCCTTTCTTCCGAGACACCTCTCTATGGACTTGAACCTGCAACCTTTGGGTTAGCAGCTGAGGGCATTGACTGTTTGCACCTCCAGAGGGCTACACCAGTAAGTAGCAGTATTCAGTCGGAGTCACAGCTGCTTTCTGGTGGCCTTGAGATCAGCGTTGAGCACGTCATCATGTAAGGACGCTGAATGCTGATGTGCACACATCCACACTCACAAATCCACCCCGTCTCCTCACACTCATGGACAAGACTTTAGGGACCGCTTTGTTTCAGATATAGTAAACCACTTAGGGGCACTTAAAACCTTGCTCAAAGTACTTCATTTTAGTGACATCTCCTATTTCTTGTTTGTGAAAACACTGACAAATTATAGTAATGTCTAATATATCGTACATACCAATTTGTACGTGTAATCCTCAAGGCTGTTCCACAAATTAGTCATTATACCCATTGTATAAACAAGAAGACTGAGGCCAAGGGCAAATAACTTGGCCAGGGCACACAGCCAGTCAACAGAGCCATGATTCAGTCCAACACTGACAAGCTACAGAGTGCATAGCTTTCCCCTGTGTGGCCCACATGCATGCTTTTAGTGACTCCTTAGGCCATGCCATGAATAGGGCAGCTTCCTCTCTCGGGTCTACCCTCAGTTATTCGAAGTCACAGCAGCCAGCTTCTAGATGACCCAAATCTTATCTTCTCCAGTGAGCCCTGTTCGCTTAGTCAGTGCCTGCTAACCTCCTAGCAGGATGGACTGAGATGCGACAGCCAGTTGCTGTTATTTACAACTCACGGTGCCCCCATGTGTGTCAGAGTAGAACTGTGTGCTCCATAGAGTTTCCAATGGCTGATTTTTCGGAAGTAGATCGCCAGGTCTTCCTTCCATGGCGCCTCTGGATGGACTGGAAACTCCAGCCTTTCAGTTAGGAGCTGAGCACATTAACCATTTACTCCACCCAGGGACTCTGAGATGAGGGAAGCATGTTTAAACTCCATTGACCTTCCGAGTATGAAGCTGTTCAGTGGCTGAGGATAGGGAAGTTAAGGTTTTCACCACAGGTGGATTTAGGGATGTTCTTCAAGGTTTCCTGTGCCCTCCACCTCAACCCCTGCCAGTAGCGTGGACTGCTGAGGAGCGAACGATGGAAAGGGGCTGTTGTTTCTTCCTCCCCACCAGTCTTCTCACACCGTTTCACTGATGACTCCAGGGATTCATGAATGTTCATGCCCAGGCCTTCCCATGGCACCAAGGCGGGATCCAGAGCTAAGCAAAGACAGCGAGTAGCTCAATTGTAATTAGAACTTCTGTCTCCTCAGTCCCTGTTATTCACAAATATTTATTAAGGCCCTGTTAGGCACAGGCAACCCTGGTTAGCCCCTGGGCGACTGGAGGGGGACAGTGTGCCAGGACCTGAGGTGGGAGGGAGACGTGTGTGACACAGCAGTGAATCGACGATTATCACTTTTTTGCTAATTTAAGAGTGCCTGTGTGTCCAGCTTTGAACATATTTACCAATATAATGGAGATGGTTACTGTCATGGATTGAATTATGTCCCCCCAAAAATGTGTGTATCAGTTTGGCCAGGCCATGATTCCTGGTACTGTGTGATTTTCCTGTATGTTGTAAACCTGCTTCTATGATGTTAATGAGGGAGGATGGGCGGCAGTTGGGTTAGTAAGGCAGGACTCAGTCTGCAAGATTGGATTGTATCCTGAGGTAATGTCTTGAGATATAAAAGACAGAAGTGAGCAGTGAGACAGGGGGACCTCATACCTTCAGGAAAGCAGTGCCGGGAGCAGAGCGCCTCCTTTGGACCGGGGTCCCTGCACCGAGAAGCTCCTAGTCCGGGGGAACACTGAAGAGAAGAAGGCTGACAGAAAAAGCCTTCCCCTGGAGCTGATGCCCTGAATTTGGACTTTTAGCCTACTTGAACTGTAAGGAAATAAACTCCTCTTCGTTAAAACCATCCGCTTGTGGTATTTCTGTTATGACAGCACTAGATGGCTAAGACAGTTACCTTTTGAGAACAGAGCCCTCTGGAATGTGTCTTTTTTAGGTGCGTTTTGTTTTTGCATTTAACAACCAGAATCTAGGAGAACTGAGATGTCTTGTGACTTCTTTCTCGCCAAATAGATTTTTAAAGACTTTCACGAAGGAGCCATTAACTTTGGCCCCACCTACAAGTACGATGTCGGCTCGGCTGCCTACGATACGAGCGACAAATGCCGAACGCCGGCCTGGACAGACAGGGTGCTATGGTGGCGGAGGAAACACTCGTTTGATAAGACAGGTGAGTGAGGCACACAGGCTGGAGAGCTGGTGGAGGGTGAGGGAAAGCCACATCATTCAGCCCCGTGCTCTTTGGTGTATAAACGACACCTTTCATGATAGCCCAGATCTGGTACAACCAAGTCACCTCAGATGCTAACCCCTGAGCTCTGGTCTCTTGTGTGAGACAGTGATCCGCCAATGGCCCTGCTCTGGACTCCCCACCACCCCTGGGTGCTCCCTCCACCCCTGCTTTGTTCGGGGTGGGGAAAGAAGTGTCAGCAAGCTGTGTTCTTCCCTCTCCGTGCCTCTTCCCTCCCCCCATCCTCACTCACAGTACTTGTGGACTTCACCTAGCCCATTTTGCCCACCCAGTCCTACCAAACTCTTACTTCGTCTGCTTAAAGTCCCAATTCCAGATTAAATGGGAGCGAGACACTGACAGCAGTTCCTGGATGGTGCTTGACTGCTAACCGAAAGGTTGGAGGTTCCAGTCCACCCAGGGGCTCCTCTGAGGAAAGGCCTGGCAGTAGTCTACTTGTGAAAAATCAGCCATTGAAAACCCCATGGAGCACAGTTCTGCTGTGACACACGTGGGGTTACCATAAATCAGAGTTGATTTCACGGCAACCAGTAGACCCATAAAGATAAGAGTTATCCATTAGTTCACAAGGATGTTTTGAGCTCCTATTGATGCCATCTAAGAAGTGGCGGTTTATTTTAAATTAGAACACCTGTCCACAGTACATGACCAGTGGAACTTTTCTGGGGAGATGTATGCTCACGTTACTAAGACATTACTGACGTTGCAGGTTGGGAAAGTAAATTTTCAGTCAGAGGCGTCAGTGAGCACCTGCCTACCCGGGGCACTGAGGTGGGGCCAGACGCTGTTCTCAGGTCTCCCCAGTTAGTGCTCAAAGGGCTGCTGTCTGTGACCCCGGTGGCCTTGGAGCAGAAAACATGACAGCAGTGAGCCCTGTGTCCCAAGGCCTCAGTTTGCACGCAGGCGAGGACATGCACCAATGGCTGGCTTCTGCTGTTTTGGATAGTCTACACTTGAGGATTTTTAAACCCCAGTCCCCAAAGCAACTCCCCAGGCTGGTTTCAAGCCCAAGAGGGTAGAGTGCGTAAGAGTGAGACCCATGGTGTTTTGTGAAGTAGCTCTTGGCAGAGGTGTCCTAATCAGCACCCACATATAGTGATACAATTTTGTGTTGTGTGTGGATCTCTTGAATGGAACCCCTGTGAGTAGCAGGAGAACTCAACCTTCTGGACAATGATCTCAACACTGACTCCAAAGTCAAACACACCTGGTCTCCTGGGGTCCTCATGTACTACGGCCGGGCGGAGCTGCAAGCATCTGATCACAGGTACGGTCCCTGCCAGGACGGGCATGCTGTCCTCTCCTCTGCTGACGGGAAGGCAGGAGCTCCTCTTTCCCGCAGACAACTCACATGCTGTTCCCATAAAGGGGTGCCTGCCTGCGTGCGTGCATGCCTGTGTGCCTGCGTGCCTGCGTGTGTGCAAAAGACAATAAAGAACAAAGGATAATGTGACAAACCTCTGTGCACCCACCACCGAGGATGAATAAATGTTAACATTTTACCATTACTCCGAATCATACATGACATCGTTTGTGAAAATTTAGTATTTTGGGTTTTTCAGACTTTCATGAATGATGTCATTGTGCAGCTTGCTTTTTTTGACTTAATATTTTTGAGATACAGTCATGTGGATGTTATAGATCTGGTTCATGGATTTGTAACTGCTGTACAGTATTCCACTACATATATCCATGAACTTTACCCTACATGCGTTTACACTGCATTCATTTACCCTACCTTTACATCCATCCATGAAATTTAAATATTCACCTATTGATGAATATTTTTTCTAATATTTTGTTGTTATAAACACTTCAAGGTTTTTATTTTCCTTTTTTAAAATAACAGCTTTGTTGAGATATAATCCATATACCATGCAATTCACCCATTTAAAATGTGCAAGTCGATGGTTTTTATTATATTCAGAGTTGTGCAACCCTCACCACTATCACTTCTAGAACATTCTTATCACCCCAGAAGAAACCCATACACTTTAGCGTTTGCTCCCCATTTGCAGCCCCTTCTCAGCCCGAGGCCACGTGATACCATCATCCCATCAGATCACTTCATTTTTGCAGTGTTCGTCATTTTAAAGGTTCCCACCATAATATATGCTAGTTTGTATTCTGCTTTGTTTCCACTTAATATTATATTGTAAATGTCTTTAGTTAAGTTTACATAATCTTCATAATAAAGGATTTTCTAAGATTCTGTAAATAATTAACACATCACCCATCCCTATATTAAAACCACAGTGGCAACTGTATTATCTCCTACCCATCTGTTTTCCTGTGTATGTCAAACAGAGTTCTACTACATTATTCTTAATGATTACATTGCATATTATTGCATGGAGGAGCCCAGGTGGCACAGTGGTTAAGTGCTCAGCCGCTAACGGAAAGGTTGGCAGTTCAAACCCACCAGCCGCTCTGCGGGAGAAAGACGTGGCAGTCTGCTTCCATAAAGATTACAGCCTTGGAAATGCTATGGGGCCATTCTACTCTGTTCTATAGAGTCGCCATGAGTCGGAATCAACTCAACGGCAATGGGTTTGGTTTTTGGTTTTATTACGCAGATGTCTCATAACTTCTTCCCTGTTAGGGAACAATTAGATTGTTTTCTTTTTCTCCTCCTATCAGCTATGCTTTCCTGAGCAACCTTGTCTATAAATCTTTGTCTGAATCTCTGATCATTTCCCTAAAACAAAGTCCTAGAAGTTAGACTACTAAGTGAAAAAAGATGAATATTTTTGATACTCTTAATACAAATTGCTGAGTAGTCCTCAGAGAAGCTGGAACCTCTGGCCAAGAAGGAGTGTCCGTCTGTCTGCATCCTTAGCAGTACTGGAGATACCACTGAAAGGCTCTTTGCTGAGCCGAGTACATGAGTGGACACCGGGGCGGGAGAGAGGAGAAAGGGGAGCCACGCACAGGGAGCAGTGTGTTTCTGTTTATGGCGATGGGAGATTTGGCAACGATTATTGGTAATGGTGGCTGAACATGATTACTGTAATTGATGCCAGTGAATTGTACACGTCAAAAACGTTGAATTGGCAAACGTTGTGTTATACATATTCTTACAGCAATAGAAAAGAAAAGAAAAACTCTTTACCGAAACCTGCTTGTTTTCTGATTCCTGGGTTAAATCTTATCATCCCAGAAGAAACCCCATACGTATTAGCATTTGCTCCCCATTTCCCCTCAACCCCTTCCCACCCTGAGGCCACCTGATCATCCTTAGATAAAAATGCTAAGCTAATACTGAGATTGGCTTAAGATAAAAATGGAGGTCCTCAGGACAAGACAGCTGGCCTGGGACCACAGTTGCGGGTGGTCCACGTTCACCGCTGGGCACAGTTGTGGATGGTCCACATTCACCACTGGGCACAGTTGTGGGTGGTCCACGTTCTCCGCTGGGCACAGTTGTGGGTGGTCCACGTTCACCACTGGGCACAGTTGTGGATGGTCCACGTTCTCCGCTGGGCACAGTTGCGGGTGGTCCACGTTCACCGCTGGGCACAGTTGTGGGTGGTCCACGTTCTCTGCTGGGCACAGTTGTGGGTGGTCCACGTTCACCGCTGGGCACAGTTGTGGATGGTCCACGTTCACCGCTGGGCACAGTTGTGGGTGGTCCACGTTCTCCGCTGGGCACAGTTGTGGGTGGTCCACGTTCTCCACTGGGCACAGTTGTGGGTGGTCCACGTTCTCCGCTGGGCACAGTTGCGGGTGGTCCACGTTCACTGCGACAGCAAAGTCTAGGTGTCGGGCGCTGCTGACTGGGTGGGTGTCCTCTATATGTCGATGTTGCAGGTTCATGGTTTCCATTTCCCTCTGTGTCTAACAGACCTGTGCTGGCCATCGTGGAGGCAGAGGTACAAGAAATTGATGCGGACGCCCGGGAGAGAGTTTTCCAGGAGGTCTCCTCTTTCCAGGGCCCCCTGGACGCCACCGTCGTGGTAAATCTCCAGTCGCCAACCTTAGAAGAGAGGAGCGAGTTCCCCGAGGACCTGCGCGCCGAGCTTATGCAGACGTTGGGGAACTACGGGACCATCGTTCTCGTCAGGTACCCGCAGCTAGCTGGCGTGATCCAGAGTGGGATCTCCTCGAGGACGCGGTTCTCTGGCTGACTTGGCGTGTTTTATCTATTCCAGGATCAACCAAGGGCAGATGCTGGTGACTTTTGCAGATAGTCACTCGGCTCTCAGCGTCCTGGACGTGGATGGCATGAAGGTAGGTCACACTGACCAGCTGTGGAGTAGGGGCTGATGGATCCCCATGTTTTTCTGATGCTTTTTAAATAATATTTTATTTTGTTTTCAGTGAAAGCTTACACAGCAAATTAGGTTCCCATTTGATAATTTCTCTACAAATTGCTTAGTGACATTAGTTACATTTCTCACAATGTGTCAACATTTTCTTTGTGTTCTGGTTGTTCAGTTTCCCATACTCTAGTTTCCCTGCCCCCTTATCTTCTCATCTTTGCTTCAGAGTAATTGTTGACCTTTGGGTCTCATATAGATGGCTTTTTAATGGATATCACAGGTGATATCCTTTATTTTGTGTGCCAGTCTATTATTTCGCTAAAAGGTGACCTCGGGATGGTTTCAGTTCAAGATTTAAAGAGTGTCTCAGGCCAATAGTCTCAGGGAGTCCTCTAGTCTCAACGGGTCCATTAAGTCTGGACTTCTTAAGAATTTGAGTTCTGTTCTGCGTTTTTCTGCCATTCTATCAGGGTGCATTTATTGTGTTCCTGATCAGAACGGTTAGTAATGATAGCTGGGCACCATCTAGTTCTGGCCTCAAGGTAGATGATGCCGTGGCTCATGTAAGCTATTAGCCCTGTAGACTAGTTTCTTCTCTGAGACTTTGGTTTCCTTCTTTCTCTTTTGCTCCTGATGAGTAGAGACCAATAGTTTTATCTTCGATGGATGCTCACAAGCTTTTAAGACCCCAGATGCTAGGTTTTCTGCTGCTTTGATGTGGCCGTGTTGTCCCCCTCCTCTTGCCCTGGCCTGTGTCTTCACATGTAGGTATGCATGAGGGAGGGAGCCAGGATTTGTTCCTCTGGTTAACTGAGCTGTCCAGCGTCCAGCCCTGGCTATGTGCAGAGCGTGGGAGAAAGAGCAAGATTGAGAGTCCAGCTCCCATGGAGTGACCTGGCTGCCTTCTCTCAGACCTCCACATGGGACCATGTCTTAATCTTTCTCTTTAGAATATGCAGCTCGTATGTAGTTTCTGCTTTGCTAATATTCCGGTTTTCAGTTCACATGGAAAGAAAAGCAGGAGATGGTGATTCAACCTTTATTTAGACCAACTGTGAGAGAGCTGTGCTGGGGCTGGGACCCTCAACTTTTCTGCCATCTTGGCAAAGCGTGAGGATGGGCCTGGCTCCCAGTGCGTGATGCGTTGTGTGAGAAGCATTCTGTGACTGAAAGGAGTTGGTTTTACTTATTTATTTTGATGGTCACTCTGCCCTTGTAGGTGAAAGGCAGAGCAGTGAAGATTAGACCCAAGACAAAGGACTGGCTGAAAGGTTTGCAAGAGGAAATCATTCGGAAACGGGAGAGCGTGGCCTCTCTGTCTCCCACGGCCAATTCCTACTTGCTAGAGGAAAACTTTGACTTCACGAGTTTGGACTATGAATCTGAAGGTTAGTAACCCTGTGAGGACTTTTCCATGGGTCTGGTGAAGGGGGTCATGCAAACATTCTAGCAAAAGACATGAGATTTTAAAGCCCCCTTCTAAAGCCCTGCCTTGTAAAGGTTTAAAGACTCTTCAGAGTACAAGCATTGCACTCCATGTGCTAAGTACAGGCTATGTTCACGGGTAGCATGGTGGGATCCTAGAGCCGTCTAAAGGTAGATTAAGAACCGTGGCTCTAAAGGTGTCAGCTTGGCCCCGTGCCTCCTGCGTGATGGGGTCGCAGCACTGTCTCTGATCACATGTGTGCTACTTCAGGCCCAAACCACGTGTGTTCTGGCCGGAACCCCAGGCGTCATGTCAAAATAGACCCACTGATGAAAGAGTAGGTGCTTTTCACCCTCATTGTCTTCTGTGATCTATTTCCTGCTCCAAGGGGACATTCTGGAAGACGATGAGGACTATTTGGTGGAAGAGCTAAATCGGCCGGTGGTCTCTGACAGTGAGCTGCTGGGAGACGACCTTCCGGAAGCCACTAGCTCCACAGCAGCAGCCCCTCCCAGCAGGTCACCTGCACTCACCAAGAAGCAGCAGCAGCCAACGTACAAAGGTAGGTGGACCTTCCGTTCCCAAACAGCCTGCGGCATTTACTTCCACCCAGGACAGATACGCTCTTTCTCCCTCACAGTTGGGATTCATAATGGTCCCACCAAGTGAGCATGGCCCATCAGAGCCCAGGACAAGAGTCACAGTCAGTGTGGACACGGGACTGTGGAGAGGGACCCAGCTTTCACCACACTGGTTTTCTCCAGTTGTTTCATGTTTTTACAACTTCTGTCCCTGTAAAAAGCCAGATGCTCAACAATCTCATCTCCTCTGTCTATTCATGTGGTCACAGGTCTGAATTCGTTCTATATTTTTGATTTTTCCCCAAAAACTTTTGACTTAATCCCATAAGGCATTTAATATCTATGTCCTGAGTTGCTGATGTATTGTTATATTGATATACTATTATATTTATTATTATGTAGTAATATTAAAGAAAAAAAAAACCCTTTGCTATCAAGTTGATTCCTACTCATGATGACCCTTTGAGTTCCAGAGCAGAACTGCTCCATAGGGTTCTCTTGGCTGTAATCTTTACGGAAGCAGTTTGCCAGGACTTTCTTCTGTGGAGCTGTGTGTGAGTTCAAACTGACAACCTTTAGGTTAGCAGCCAATCACAAATCACTTGTGCCACCAAGGCTCCCCGTATTATACATTAGCATCATTAAATCATTTTAGACCTGAATAAAGAGGGGCTGAAAAGCTCTATTGATTGATCTGCACAGTTCCTAGATTAAATGGTATAATAACTCCTTTGAGCTAAGTTTTAAAACCCAGTAGAGTTACATGGGAGTCCCTGGGAGTTGCAAACAGTCAGCGCTCTTAGCTGCTAACTGAAAGGTTGGTGGTTTGAGTCCACCCAGAGGTGCCTTGGAAGAAAGGCTTGGTGATCTACTTCCGAAAAACCAGCAATTGAAAACATTTATACACAGCACATTTATTTATTTATGAATTTCCTCTTTCCTAATGATTATGTGGATTTTATTTGGGGGAGCACCTATGTATTTATAATTTTCTTTAGTTTGTTTTGTATAGTTATAAAATAGATAATATACTACCATAATTGAAAAAGGTGGAGCACAGTTCTACTGTGATGCACACGGGGTCACCATGAGTCAGAACTGACTTACGGCAGTTGGTCCTAGACTGATACTGGTAGAATTACACGGTCTGGAAAGTAAGGTAGTTCGTGTTCCAGCATCAGACTCTTTGGCACAGTTCTGCAGACAGCCAAGGTTGTCTTCCTGCTGTGAGTCATTGCCCCCCCGTTGGAGGGACGGTCTGACCAGCAAGTGCAGGGCTCCCGCCATGTGCCAGGACCCTGTGAATGGGGCCTGAGAACAGAGAACAGGTGTGACAGTGAATTCAGGGGCCTCCCAGGGGGTATTTTGCAGGGACAGGTGCAGAGACAGACCCCTGAGCCCCTTTGACTATGGGATGGTCCCATAGTGGATGCATGGCCTGGGTACAGGGAATCATTAGGAGCTGTTACACAGTCATTTCCCTGAGCCCCATGTGGAAACTGGGATTTGGTGGGGGGACACTGATGATCAGGAGTTTCATAAAGCTTCCTGGTGATCTGCACGCACAGCCTGGTTTGGACCTGCCTTGTCAGAGCATCAAGGTGGTTCTGTGTGTTTCTGACTAGGGGCTCCTGCCCTGGAGTGAGGTGGCCTTTTCTCTGGGGTGGCTGTCACCCAGGCTGACTCCGGAGGACAGAGCTGGTGTGAGCACAAAGGCCTTTCTGAGTAAAGACATTAACTGAGCAAGGTGGGACTCTTCAGGCAGCCCGGCCACCTGGCGGGCGGCGAGTGCACATCTGCTCAGTGCTGTGCAGTGATGGTGTTCGGGCAGGCCCATTAGGAGGAGGAACTCTGCTTCTCCCCAGTTCAGCCGCAGAGATACACAGGGCTGAGCTGGAGGGCTTGAGGGATGAGCCAGAGTGAGATGAACTGGGCTGTGGTGTGGTAGGGGAAAAGAAGACCTGAAGTTGCCCTGAATGTATAAGCTCTGTAATCACACAGAAACCAGCGCGCCCCTCGGGGGAACAGACAGTTAATCACTCAACCACTAACCAAAAGGTTGGCAGTTTGAGTCCACCCTGACGTGTCTCAGAGGAAAGGCCTGGCAATCTGCTTCTGAAAGGTCACAGCCTTGAAAACCCTATGGAGCATAGCTCTACTCTGCACACGTGGAGTTGCCATGAGTCGGAATTAACTTGATGGCAGCTGGTTTTTGGTAACAGAACAGAAGCAAACACCTCCCCATGCCCCTCCAAGCCTCAGAGAACGTGTGGGTGCTGTCAAGATGGCAGACACTTGTCCGATACCTAGAATCCTCAAGACTAGGAGCTACGCCGGGCAGTAGGCTGCCCTCCTGGCAGAGGAGTAAGAATATCTTCGGCTTCCAAACACTTGGCTGTGTTGTGGGGTGAGCGACTGAGTGAGCCTTCAGGGCTCTGGTTTCCAGCTGTCTCTCCACTCTGCATGCCAGGCATGTTGATTATTTCCAAAAGAAACACACCTCCTCAGGGAAATCTTCCAGTGTCTCTCATGTCTGGAAAATAAGCCCCGTCCTTGGTTCACTGAATATTCCAAGCAGGCATTAGTCCCTCCTCCCTCCCTGCCCCGCCAGCAGAAAGGGGCGCCTGCTCCTGAGTGGACACTGTCCTGTGGGCGTCCCAGACCCGGGCAACAGCCTTGCCTCACAGACGGACCGTCTCATGCATGTCCCGCATGTCCTCCAGATGATGCTGAGCTGGCGGAGTTAAAGCAGGAGCTGGAAGCCGTTGGGGATTTCCGCCACCGTTCTCCAAGCAGGTCTCTGTCGGTCCCCAATAGGCCTCGGCCACCTCACCCACCGCAGAGACCCCCCCCTCCAAGTAAGCCTCTCCTTGCTTTCCACTCACCACCACCATGCCTGCTGGGAATAATCGCTCACTTCCTCCTACTGAAATCCTGCTTCTAAGTCAGCTCTGACCTTGCTTTCGAGTCCCCCATGATTTTCTCCTCATGCCAGGCTCCTTTTTGTCTCAAACCCGTGACGTGTTTGATACTGGAGGTAGCTGTGTTTCTCTGGGCAAATGAAGGGACTCATTTACAAAGCTGGTCTTCATCCTGCTCTGACTGCTGCTTCCAGGTTAAAACCTTATAGATGGAAAAGTGGGCACAGCCGAGGGAGGGGCTTTTCCAGCTCCTTTCTCCCCCCTGCTCTGTCATTCAAAGGTGGCCTCCTTTCTCCGTGACTGCTGCCAGCCTCTCCCTACTTACTGGAAATCTAGGACAGCCAGGCCCCACCCCCGCACGCGAGGTGATCGCACGCACCGCCTCTAACCCCTGCTGTGATTTGGGGCTGCTGGCCACCAGCTGCCCTCAGGCCCAGAGCAAGCTCTTCCTCAGCAGGGTCTTCTAGGACAGGGCTCTCTCTGGCTCCTCAAAAAGCAATGCTTTGCTCATCACACTTTCCTTAAACCTGAAGAGAAAGTCATCACATGCTTTCTGTTTCACCTCTACTGTTTACTTGCGCCCCCACCCCCTAAAAAAAATCAAAGTGTGACAACCAGGCATGTAGACTTTCTAAGGCTTTATTTTCAGAGTTGGGTTCCTAATAGCTCACGTGTGCATCACAGTAATAGGCTATTGGAAGCCAGAAGTACATCACTTTTTAAGCATATTTTTGTTTTGCTGAGTACAAAAGTCATATATGATTGTAGAAAATTTGCAAAAGTAGAGAAATATAAAGAAGCATAAGATTTTTAAATTCAGTTGACTACCTAGAGGTAACAGTTGTCAACAAAAAGACTTCCAGCCTTTTTTTCGGTTATATAGATCTATGTCTTCCCATTTGTTATTATTTTTTACAAAATGGGTATCCATTTTGTTTGGTAATTTATCTTTTTTACACTTAATGTATCATTCTTTTTCTGTGTCATTAAATATTATTGTTGGCAACTACAGGTATAATTTAACATAATTTATTCCCCTGCTTTGGGATTTTAGGATTTTTCCCAGCAAACATTTAAAACATTTGATCATATTATTAGCAGTATGTTTCAAACCATTTAAAAAAATCAGTTGAGTTTTATATCATATTCGAACCCCAGTATGTTAGACTGGATTTGCATTCAAATAATGCTTGACATTAATAGGCACAAGCTGTTAGGGAATCAAAAGAGAAAGGCAGTTCACGGTAAGCCTTCTGCATCTGTGAGCACTCAGAGTAACTCTGCCGTCTGCCAGGATGTCACCCTGGTCTAGCAGGACTTCCCTGCAACAGCCCAGGACTTCCGCTGAAACTGTGACTCTGCTTTTGTTGGCTTTTCCAGCTGGTTTGATGATGAAGAAGTCGGCTTCGGACGTGTCCATCTCCTCTGGCACCCACGGGCAGTACTCGATTTTGCAGACAGCAAAGCTGTTGCCAGGAGCACCTCAGCAACCAGTGAGTTCTGTGCCCAAGTACGGCGGGTCAGCATCTCACCCCAAGGGGCTGCCCATGGCTCGCCGTCAGCCCAGAGGCCCCCCTGGGGTCGCCTCCTCTCCGTGAATACCTAGATCTCTGTCTCTTTAAACCTCTCCCTTTTACTGGGCTGTAAATGGTTGTATGTGGCCAAAGTACTTCCTTTGGACACGTCATCAGGAAAGGCCAATTGCTAGAAAAGGACATCAGATTTGGTAAAGCAGAGGGTCGATAAAAATGAGGAAAGCACCCAGTACAATGGATTGATACAATAGCCACACAGTGGGCTCAGACAGCAACGGTCATGGAGGTGGTGCACGACTGGGCAGCGTTTTGTTCTGTTCTACGTAAGATCACCATGAGCCAGAGCTGGCTCGACGGCAGCTGACAACAAAGTGGTTGTACAGGGTGTTAGAGAGGACATCACCTTTGATGAAAACCCTAGGTGCCCCTGTGTGGCAGGATTGTGGGTTTTCAGACCCATCTGCTTCTCTTTTCTGATTCTTGCCTTTGTCCTTGGAGTGCAGAGCATGGTTGGGGGGAGGGAGAAACGAGGAGTTCAGACCAGACGTCCTGACAAAAAGATGGTCATTCTGGCGGAAAGTGAGTTGAGGGGAGACAAAAAAGAGAGTCCTTCCCTCAAATATAACCCATGCAGGGCAGGGGCGCTGTCTTGTTCTCTGCACGGCTGGATCCCTCTGCCTGGAACAGTGCCTGGCACACAGGAGGCACTCAGATTTTATCTGCTGACGTAACTGAGATTCAGGAATTATGTGTGAATTCCTGTGAATCCTTGCTGTCCTTTTCCCCCGTGATAACATATAGTCGAGCGTAGCTGCACACTTGTCTTTCTAGCCCTTTGCCTCTTATTGACCCTTGTTAAAATCTAACACTTGCCGCCTCCTCACCTCCCCTCTCCGCTGCCGTCACCTCCGTGAGAGAGTGAGTGAGGCAAGAAGAGACAGGTCATTGGGGGGCGGGCTTTCCACCCAGGCAAAGGGGCCCTGGTGGCGCAGTGGTTTAAGCGCTCAGTGGTATGAACCCATCAGCAGCTCCAAGGGAGAAAGATGTGGCAGTCTGCTTCCGTAAAGATTTACAGACTTGGAAACCCTGTGGGACAGTTCTATTCTGTCCTATAGGGTCGCTATGAGTCAGAATCGCCTTGATGGCAGTGGGTTTTCCACCCAGGGAGTCCCTGGGTGAGTGCAAACCGTAAACGTGCTAGTCTGCTAACCCAAAGGTTGGAGGTTCAAGTCCACCCAAAGGTACCTGGCAAGAAAGGCCTGGCGACCTACTTCTGATAAACCAGCCATTATAAACTCTGTGGAGCACAGTTCTACTCTGACACATGCAGGATTGCCGTAAGTCGGAATCGACTCCATGGTAACTGGTGGCTATTGGTATCGTTCCCTCCCTCTTCTCGATCTGAGAGTATCAACGGATGCGCCTCATACTGGAGTTTGTGTTTCAATCTGTAAACTTCATATGTGTTCAGAGCAGGAGGTGATGAACATGTGTGTGAAGCCCTGCTCCTACCTGTGTTAATGTGCTTGCCTTCCTCATTCTGTCCTCAAGCCCAAAGCCAGGACCGGGATAAGTAAACCATACAATGTCAAGCAGATCAAAACCAGCAATGCTCAGGAGGCGGAAGCGGCAATCCGGTGTCTCATGGAAGCCAAAGGAGGTGGGCTAAGGGGAAAACCTTATTTTCTTTTCCTTTTCCTACTAAAGTGCTCTAAAAAAGAATTTTTTTTTTCCTGGAGGCAGTATTAAATGAAAATACCCCTTAGCCCTAGTGGCACAGTGGTTAAGTGCTCAGCTGCTAACCAAAAGGTCATCGGTTTGAACCCACCAGCCACTCTACTGGAGAAAGGTGTAACAGTCTGCTTCCATAAAAATCCCTGTGGGGCAGTTCTACTCTGTCCTATAAAGCCACTATGAGTCAGAATCAACAGCAATGGGTTAACAGGTTAGATTTTTAAGAAAGGAGCCCTGATGGTGCAATGGTTAAGCATTTGGCTGCTGACCGAAAGGTTGGTGGTTCAAACCCACCCAGCGGCTCTGAAGGAGAAAGACCTGGCAATCTGCTTCCATAAAGAATACAGTGTAGGAATCCCTATGGAGAAGTTCTACTCTGTCACATGGAGTCACTATGAGTTGGAAACTACTCACCAGCAATGGGTTTGGTTTGGTTTGACCCCTTAGCAACATTTTCTAAAATTCTACTACTATAGTTATTGCCTATTTAAAAATATATATTCAAAGTTCAGTAAATACATTATCTTAGTTATCTAGTGCTGCTATAACAGAAATACCACAAGCAGATGGCTTTAACAAACAAAAATTTATTCTATCATGGTTTAGGAAACTAAGTCTAAATTCAGGGTGCCAGCTCTAGGGGAAGGCTTTCTCTCTCTGTCTGCTGTGGAGGAAGGTCCTTGTCTCCTTTTAACATCTGTGAGCCCAGCATTTCTTGGAGCTCTCCATGTGTCTTAGCATCAATCTTCCCCGGGTCTAGGAGGTTCTCAGCAGAGGGATCCCAGGTCCACAGTATGCACTCTGCTCCCAGCTTTTCTTTCTTGGTGGTAGTCAGATCCCTCTCTCTCTACTCGCTTCTCCTTCTGTCTCTTATAAGATAAAAGGTGACGCAGGCAGGCCACACCCCAGGGAAACTCCCCTTACATCAGATCAAGGCTGTGACCTGAGTCAGGGTGTTGCATCTAATCCTCTTTAACATAACCTAATCATGCCTCATTAACATAGGCAGGGATTAGGATTTACAACACATAGGACAATTACATCAGATCACGAAATGGAGGACAACCATACAATACTGGGAATCATGGCCTCACCAAGTTAACACATATTTTGGGGGGGACACAATTCAATCCATGACATATATAAAAAGCATCCAAGGATTGTTACACGTCACTTATGGGAGAGACTGAAATGAACTAAAATGCATTTTAAAAATGGTAAGAAGAGTTTTGGTTTGGGGCCTATTCCAGGCACAAAATCCACTTTTTAAATCCCCAGCAAGTATAGACGATCCTTTGCTGCTGGGTAGGATCTCTTCTCTGCTCCACTGCTTGTTAATTTCTTTTTTCTTCTCATTCAAAAACTTATACACATATTGTTTTATGACACTGGTTGCAATCCCCACAATGTGACAGCATGCTCCCCCTTTCTACCCTGGATTCCCATGTCCATTTGTCCAGTTTTCCTGTCCTGCTTGTTAATTTTTTGTTGCTGTTACTTCCCTTCACCCATATGAATCACAGTTTAACTCAGAACCTTCCTCATTCAAAATTACTGGTAATTAAAATTTTTGTGTGTTTGTTTTTACTTTGTACCAGAATCTCTTCTGGAGATGGGGGATATTTACTTTGAAAAGACACACAGTTACAATGACAATTTGCTTTCAGTCAGGATATTTAACTTACTTGGAATTCTCAAGTAACATTTAAAGAAGGCATGTTTTCAGAGGTTGAGAAACACCATTTTAGGGTAACACCACCACAAATGGTTTCTTCTATTATCTTTAAAAAATAACTGCAATTCTACGGATGTAAAACCCACATGTCTATCAATTGAATGGATAAACAAAATGTGGTATGCCCATACAATGGAATATTATTAAGCAATAAAAAGAAATGAAGTAATGATATCGCTACAATGTGGATGAACCTTGAAAACATTCTGCCAGTGAAAGAAGTCAGCCACAAGAGGCCATGTGTTGAATGATTCAGCTGAGATGAAATGTCCAGAACAGGCAAATCCTTAAAGACAGAAAGTAGATTCGTGATTTCCAAGCCCGGGGGGAAGAGGGAATGGGGAATGACTGCTAATGGGTATGGGGTTTCTTTTTGGGGGTAATGAAAATGTTCTGGAATTAGAAAGCGGTGATGGCTGCCCAGCTCTGAGAATATAATAAAAACCACTAAATTGTCCACTTTAAAAGGGTGAATTTTAGGGCATGTGAATTATATCTCAATAAAGCTCTTATTAAAAGAAATTCGATAGTTGTAGATTTTTGAGATCTGAATTGTCTCCAGGGCCCTAGCTTGGCATTTTCTTGGTCATGGGCCCCTGGAAATTTGGGTGGGTTTTGGATCCTCCCCCTGTGATATCCACATGCACAGAAGACTTTGCCTATGATGTCAAGGCCCTACTGGTCCCCCACCAGAACTGTCCATGGACCCCAGACCACTACCCCTATTGAGAAGATGAGCATGAGTAGCTGAGGGCCAAAGTTGACACTCCTCAAAGATTTTTTTTTTTTTAAGGGAATACATGTTGTCACTAAATTCTCCTTAGAATGTAGGCTGTCTAGAGAGTAAGCCTTGCAGTGAATTGCCTTTCTCTTTAACCCCCAGCCGTGCAATCTTACGTTCCAGGGACCCCAGAAGAAGCCCTGAATGCCATGGTCCTGAGAGACCCAGGGGGCTCCAAGCCAGAGCGCACACCTGGGGTGGCCAAGCCAGAGTCCTACCAGGTGACCCAGCTCCTTCCCCGTCGGCCCGCACCCAGAGTTCCTGCCATCAAGAAGCCGACCCTGAGAAGGACAGGCAAAGTAAGGACCCAGAGACACGAACTCTTACTCCTGAGTGGTCCAAATGTCTCATTAGACAGGAATTACTTCTCATGGGCAAAAATCTAGCGTGCTGAGTTTGGTCTCTGTATCCATTTGTGAGTCCGACACAACACCACCTTTGAGGAAAATCCGCTAACTGCTTTCTCGTGTTGGCTGTAGCTGAGCAGAGAAACAAGTCTCTTACTGTCTTTCTGCACATTCTCACCGTGACAAGAACAACTATGAGTTTTATGCTTCACAAACGTTCTGTTGGAACCCCTAAGCCAAACCATCATGGGGTGCCTTTTCCCAAGCATCCTAATATCCCCCGTTTGTGCCTTTCCCC